>NC_064282.1:104628179-104633386 GCF_019186545.1 Solanum stenotomum
TTTTGTACTATTTCAGTCTCCATCTGTATATATAGACTTGTCTTTTTCCTTTCGAGACAGTCCAGTCTCTGTTGTCCAGTTTTGGGACTTGTACTAATTTTGTAGTAGCTCTGTACTAGTGACTTCCCGGTTCTGGGGGGGATCTTTATTTGTATATATGTTTTTGGTTTGCTTCCGCCTGTTTATATTGTTATTTGCCTACTCTTGTTTAATTTCTACCCTCAGACCCATTACTTGTTGTTCCGGGTTACGGGTTGGCTTACCTGCTGGTGGGTTATAGTAGGTGCCATCATGACTTGATAAATCGGGTCGTGACAGATTTGGACTTGGCGCTTGGGCTGAGTCGGACCTTAAATTAAATATTTTTATAAAGCTTAAACATTTGCTCTATAAATAACAAAGTTTTTACAGACAAGAATAGTATATATATATATATGTAGTTCGATACTAACTGTTCGAAATAGGTCAAAAATTAAAGTGACCAAGAGACAAATTTACACAAGATAGAGATAATGATAGTTTATGTACACTAAGTACTAATGTTGTGATCATCATTTTTGGGAAATCTTTTCACAATATCTAGGCATGGTTGCAAAACAGTATTCCTCCATGCTTCGTCAACAACTTCTTTTCCATCTTCTTTGAAAACGTCTGTAGCAATAATATGATGCACCGGCCACATTTTCTCATTTATTAATCGTTGAATCTTGTCAAGTTGGTTACAAATTAATATACGAGTATTATGCTTGATACTTGAAATTGAAGCTTGAAGAATCATCTTCTTTGATTCATCATCTCCGTCTATATTTTTTTCTTCCCTTAAATATTTGGCCATTTCAGGGACACCAATGGACCGTTGAATTCCTTTGGTGTAATCTGCATCTGCAATGAAAATTTGCCACACCTTATCCACCAGCCCTGCATGCAACAAAAATTTAAGAATAGTTTAGTTTAGGTGAACATATATTTGAAAACCAAAAGTAGTATTAAGAAAACTATATAAGAAAAGTTTTAGTTAGAGTCATTATTATATTTTGATTTATGTATAAAATAACTACAAAAACTACCTGCGTTGACCATTTCATCAACCCTCGTGTCAACTCTACGGTTCAAGACTTATTGCTCTACATCAATCCAAATAAAGCAACTGTCATACTTATATTTGAACATGAACACAAGGTCTTTCACAAGTTTTTCAATATACCAATTTGGCCCTCCAACAATAATTGGAACACATTTAGTCTTCAAATTTTTTTCTATCTAGACAATGGACTTCACACAGAAATCTTCTGCCGTGAAGTTGGAATCAGGCTCAATTTTACCTAAAAATTTGTGAGACAAAATAACTGTCAATTAATATTCACATTAAAATAAAGGAATCACAAAACAATGTCTTTTTCAAGTATGTATACGTAGCAAATAGTGTCGTACACCTTGTTTCTCAGCGTGTTTAATCTTTTTGGTCACGATTTCAAGTCCCTTAAATACTTGCATTTTGTTCGAGTTGATTATTTCTCCTCGAAAATGGGTGGCAAGGTCAACAGAGAGATGAGATTTTCCCGTTCCTGTTGCTCCCATTATGAACACCACTTTCTTGTTGTTGTTGTTGATGAAAGTATTCATTTTAGCTTCACATAAAATAAAATAATAATAATAATTAGTTTAAAATAGTAAATAATCTCATGAAAACCACTCATACATTAAAAAATCTTATAATATAAAGTTAATAAGTAGAAACCTTGCTTGAGATGTAATAAACTATGTAAAATAATATCTTTTTCTTGATGGTGGTTATGAAAGAGATTGCATTGAGCATTTATAGTAAACTGTATTTGTGGACTTATTAATTATCATACCATATTCAGAAATACTGATATCTTTTAGGATAAGATCAATGACTTTTGAAAAATTTATAGATATCTCAACTGGAATTTTAGTAATGACAAGTAAATAATTTTAGGATAAAGTTATCGAATGTACATTATTTGGAGATCGCATATAACTGGGCATTTATAGTATAAATGTGATTATGAACTTATGAATTTGTATATACCAATTTTTTTTAAAAAAATTATATCTTTTACGTTAAGAATAATTCTTGTAAAAAACCTACAAATACATCAGCTTGAATTTGGGTGATTAGGCTTAAATTATTTTAGGATGAAGTTTTTAGATGCACATTGTTATGAGATCACATACAAGATTGACGAAAATATGGATTTCAAAAGGATTGTACAAAGAACTCAATAATATTTCTCAAGGAATACATTCAAGTGATAAAGCGTCAATTCATACTCTATTTAACAACACGTCATAAGTGCTAAGTCTAATTCAATTATAAGGGAAGGAACAATTATCGATAACTATTTCAATTAGAATTATTTATACTTACTTGTGCAGCATGTAATAATAGATAAATGTTTTATTGAATGAAGCTTCCATCATCGTGATTGAATTAGGTAGAATATATTTTCTTAAATGGACCATACCAATATAATGCAAATTTATTATTTTCTCTTCTTTGTGTATGTAACAATTTTAAATTTGGAGTTAAGAATATTATTCTTTAAAATTCTTTAAGGTTATAATCTTCTCAAACATTTATACTCATTTATTGTTTCACTCTATTACCTTGACAGTAAGAACGATCTCATGTAATTGTGTAAGTACGTATTTATATTAATATATATTAAATATCAAAGACTTTGACTTGGATTTGGACTTGGCGCTTGGGCTGGATCAGACCTTAAAATAAATATTTTTATAAAGCTTAAATATTTGCTCTATAAATAACAAAATTTTTATAGACAAGAATAGTATACATATATCTGTAGTTCGATACAAACTGTACAAAATATGTCAAAAACTAAAGTGACCAAAAGACAAAATAACACAAGATAGAGATAATGATAGTTTATGTACACTCAATACTAATATTGTGATCATCATTTTTGAGAAATCTTTTCACAATATCTAGGCATGGTTGCAAAACAGTATTCCTCCATGCTTCGACGACAACTTTTTTTCCATCTTATTTGAAAACGTCAGTAGCAATGATATGATGCACCAGCCATATTTTCTCATTTATTAATCGTTGAATCTTGTCAAGTTGGTTACAAATTAATATACGAGTATTATGCTTGATATTTGAAATTGAAGTTTGAAGAATCATCTTCTTTGATTCCTCATCTCCGTCTAAATTTTTTTCTTCCCTTAAATACTTGGCCATTTCAGGGACACCAATGGACTGTCGGATTCCTTTGGCGTAATCTGCATCTGGAATGAAAATTTGTCGCACCTCATCCACCAGCCCTGCATGCAACATAAATTTAAGAATAGTTTTATTTAGGTGAACATATATTTGAAGAAAAAAGTATTATTAAGAAAACTATATAAGGAAAGTTTTAGATAGAGTCTTTATTATATTTTGATTAATATATAAAAATAACTACAAAAACTATCTGCATTGACCATTTCATCAACCCTCGTGTCACCTCTACAGTTCAAGACTAATTGCTCTACATCAATCCAAATATAGCAACTGTCATACTTATATTTGAACATGATCACAGGGTCTTCCACAAGTTTTTCAATATACGAATTTGTCCCTCCAACAATAATTGGAGCACATTGAGTCTTGAAATTTTTTTATATGTAGACAATGGACTTCACACAGAAATCTTCGGCCGTAAAGTTGGAATCTGGCTCAATTTGTCCTAAAAATTTGTGAAACAAAATAACTGTCAATTAATATTTACATTGAAATAAAGGAATCACAAAAGAATGTCTTTATCAAATTTGTATACCTAGCAAATAGTGTCGTACACCGTGTTTCTCAGCGTGTGTGATCTTGTTGGTCACAATTTCAAGTCCATTAAATAGTTGCATTTTGTCCGAGTTGATTATTTCTCCTCAAAAATTGGTTGCAAGGTCAACAGAGAGACGAGATTTTCCCGTTCCTATTGCTCCCATTATGAACACCACTTTCTTCTTGATGTTGTTGTTGATGAAAGTATTCATTTTAGCTACGCATAAAATTAAATTATAATAATAATTAGTTTAAAATAGTAAATATTTTCATGAAAACCACTCATGCATACACTCATACATTAAAAAATCTTATAAATATAAAGTTAATAAGTTGAAACCTTGCTTGAGATGTAATAAAATATGCAAAATAATATATTTTTCTTGATGGTGGTTATGAAAGAGATTGCATTGAACTTTTATGGTAAATTGTATTTGTGGACTAATTAATTATCATACTATATTCAGAAATACTGATATCTTTTAGGATAAGATCAATGACTTTAGAAAAATGTATAGATATGTCAACTGGAATTTTAGTAATGACAAGTCAATAATATTAGGATAAAGTTATCAAATGTACATTATTTGGAGATCGCATATAACTGGGCATTTATAGTATAAATGTGATTATGAACCTATGAATTGGTATATAACAATTTTTTTTTTAAAATCATATCTTTTAGGTTAATAATAATTCTTGTAAAAAACCTACAAATACATCAGCTTGAATTTGGGTGATTAGGCTTAAATTATTTTAGGATGAAGTTTCTTGATGCACATTGTTATGAGATCACATTCAAGATTGACGAAATTATGGATTTCAGAAGGACTGTACAAAGAACTCAATAATATTTCTCAAGGAATACATTCAAGTGCTAATGCGTCAATTCATACACTATTTAACAACACATAATAAGTGCTAAGTCTAATTCAATTAGAAGGGAAGGAACAATTATAGATAACTATTTCAATCAGAATTATTTATATTTACTTGTGCAGCATGTAATAATAGATAAATGTTTTATTGAATGAAGCTTCCATCATCGCGATTGAATTAGGTAGAATATATTTCCTTAAATGATCCTTACTGATAGATTGCAAATTTATTATTTTCTCTTCTTTGTCTATTTAACAATTTTAAATTTGGAGTTAAGAATTTTATTCTTTAAAATTCTTTAAGGTTATAATCTTCTCAAACATTTATAGTCATTTATTTTTTCACTCTATTACCTTGACAGTAAGAATGATCTCATGTAATTGTGTAAGTACGAGTTTATATTAATATATATTAAATATCAAAGACTTGGACTTGAATTTGGACTTGGTGCTTGGGCTGGATCGGACCTTAAAATAAATATTTTTATGAAGCTTAATGTCACGACCCGATTTATCAAGTC
>NC_064282.1:104633486-104646662 GCF_019186545.1 Solanum stenotomum
TCCGTGCTGGTCAACCGTAGTTCGGGACCGAAGCTGGACTTTTGGGGCATCGATCCACGGACACGAACTACGGTCCGTGACCTGACCTACGGACCGTAAGTCCGGCCGTGGGTCAACACTTAGCCAAATTTCTAAGCTGGTTTGGGGAGGGGTTGCAGTGGTGAACCACGGACCACCAGCACGGGCCGTGGTCTGACTTACGGTCCGTGGATGGTGACCGTAAGTTGCACCTGCAACTTCTCAAAATCTGCATTTTTGTCTATTTTGAATACGGGGTGTTACATGAGGAACTACGCACGAGCCATCACATAAGTGAGAGAGAATAGAAGGAAGTGATAAGAATCATAAGGGATCAAGGATATATGATAGAGATTCAAGAAGTGAAGATTTTTCTTAAAAGTCACTATTGCCTCTAGAAGACAAGTACAGACGTCTCCGTACCGATCCTCGAGACTCTACTTAAACTAGACTTGTATACACGTGAGACCAATGAGCCTGGGCTCTGATACCATTTCTCTGATTGCTGTCCGATATCTTTTGGTATTATCATATCTTTTGTCAAACCTATCTTTACAACTTGGATCGGAGGTTTTATTTAATCATATAGTATCTCTGCTGGTGCTATATAGAATTTTATATAAAATAAATTTCCCTAGGTTACTCTATTGTATGTGATAAATGCATTATGTAATTCTGATATAACAAAAAATATAGATCAAAATATAAATATAAGAAACCAAGAAGAAGGTACTATGAAAAAAACTACAAAACCAAAAGACCATATAGACCAAAACGAAAACTAACGAATTTCATAATCAACTCAAAAATACTCCCAAAATCTGGTTGTCACGTGTATAAGCCTCTAAAGTATTACAATTGAATCAAAAGAAACTACAAGTCTCATATGACATTGTTTCTAGAGTAGAACAAGATCATAAACATGAGTAAGAAGGTCTGCTGAGTTGACAAACAACTACCTCAAAAATCTCCAAGAAGCCTCGGAAAAGAAGAGAATATATCACAAAGGTCCGGGCTACTAACCTACAAAAAAATGTAGTAGCAACGGGTGAGTACCAACCACATGGTACTCAACAAGTAAACTTCTAAACACAAGCTAAGGGGATAGAATACGGGTAGTCCTTACACACCAACCGAACCTCCACAATTACAACCTGCACAAAACCAACACAACCTAACAGTTCACAGTTACATAGCACCCAACTCAACAACAATCACTTAAACAAATTACATATCCTCAACAACAAACTCAATATTCATCAATAACAACTTCCACAAAAAGGTACTCACAAATATCAGCAACACACAAGATCAAGTTCATCAAATAGAGGTAATCAACTATCAAGTACTTTTCAATCACAAATAAAACACAAAATCATCAAGAATGAAGGATGTCATGGGATGCAATGCAATATGACACCATGAAATGATATGCCTCAAAATACCAAGTACTCTCTCAACCGTATATACATGATACTCCTCATAAATACATCAAGAGTTCATGACCCATGGGGGACTCACGAGGTCCATATATCGACACGGACAATTTCCACGTGTCTGTGTGGACGATCTCAACGCACTATCCTAAATCAAACAAATTCCGCACGGACGATCTCCACGTGCCCAAATTATAATCTTAACATCTCACCATCCCTAGCACGGACGATCTCCACGTGCCCAACTTATACTCAATCTCATGTCAATGCATGTGCATAATATAATTTCAAATAAAGGGGATGATGATCTCAATCAAATATCAATATGAAATGTAATCACCTCAGCTATCACAAGTATACGGGTTCCATAAAGAACACAATCACACATAAACAATTAATTACATTGCCTTTTATTACCCCTTTTTCATCATTAGAATTAATCAATGTGGACAAGTCAATCCATCACCAAGTCTCATTATCCCCAAACACATATTACAAGGAAATACACGAATTCCATACACTAAACAAGGGTTTAGAAATTCACTTGCCTCAATTAATTCACAATTCACTCCGAGACTTGAGCCTTCCCTTTTCGTTGAGCTCCAAATCAATAAAATCTATCCAAACAAATTACCACAATAAGATTTTGAAATTAACAACACCCACATTACTATGTGTGTAGCCTTGAAACCCAAAAATTTACCCAAATGTATAATCAAGTTCGTAAATCTTGATGTCAATTAACATTACAACTATCATGCTTTCCATGTTTTAAGACTAGGGTTAAGTCCCAATCTTTCCAATATCATAATTCGAATTATGTTCGTATGATATATTATATATCTCAATAAATCAAAACATGAATCTAATGTGATATCACACAACAAACTTTTAATCAGGAACCTATATATGAAGAACCACAACCATAAAACCTATAGGCAAAATTGAAATCCCTTTGAATTAATGCACTCACACCCACCATGTATCTCCCAATTCACTACCTCATGATTACGCAATAATGACTACATCAATTGTTTTTCTTTTGTTTTCTAGTAACCTAAACAAACTTCAATAGGTGTAAATACATGTAGTGGGTATAACCTGTATCTACCCCACCAATCACAATTACCCCACAATTAATCCTCCATTAGCCTTATTTTGTTCAACCAAAACTTCAATCTGTAACATAGCCTATTTGTTTCCAAACCTCTACGTGATAACTAAATTTATTGGTGTTATTAGCTTCCTCCAATCATCCAATAATAACAAGAATAATAATAAACAATCCACATACATAATATAAGATTAGGTGGAACAGATGGATTTTTACCTGAATCGATATTGTCTTCTTTCGACGGTGGATTTTAGCCGCAATGGCTTGTGATACCATTAAAAATAAACATCTTCTATAACTTATTCCAACAATGGGTCAAGTGGTATAGGGTATTAAGTTATGGACTTAGCCCATTAACCACTTAATAATAAATAAATTACCCGTAAATTAATTAACTATTGTTAAATGACTATTCAAAATTATCAAAAATGACCTTTCGGATCCTGCTCATTACATTCTTCAAACTTCAATTTCAAGTATCAAGTATACTACTCATATATTAATTTGTAACCAATTTGACAAGATTCAACGATTAATAAATGAGAAAATGTGGCCGGTGCATCATATTATTGCTACTGACGTTTTCAAAGAAGATAGAAAAGAAGTTGTTGACGATGCATGGAGGAATACTGTTTTGCTACCATGCCAAGATATTGTGAAAAGATTTCTCAAGAATAATGATCACAATATTAGTATTGAGTGTACATAAACTATCATTATCTCTATCTTATGTTATTTTGTCTCTTGGTCAATTTAATTTTTGACCTATTTAGTACAGTTTGTATCGAACTATATATATATATATATATATATATACTATTCTTGTCTGTAAAAACTTTGTTATTTATAGAGCAAATATTTAAGTTTCAAAAAAATATTTATTTTAAGGTCCGACCTAGCCCATGCGACAAGTCCAAATCCAAGTCCAAGTCTTTGATATTTAATATATATTAATATAAATACGTACTTACACAATTACATGAGATCATTCTTACTGTCAAGGTAATAGAGTGAAAAAATAAATGACTATAAATGTTTGAGAAGATTATAACCTTATAGAATTTTAAAGAATAAAATTCTTAACTCCAAATTTAAAATTGTTACATACACAAAGAAGCGAAAATAATAAATTTGGAATCTATCGGTAAGGATCATTTAAGGAAATATATTCTACCTAATTCAATCACGATGAAGAAAGCTTCATTCAATGAAACATTTATCTATTATTACATGCTGCACAAGTAAATATAAACAATTATAATTGAAATAGTTATCGATAATTCTTCCTTCCCTTCTATTTGAATTAGACTTAGCTCTTATGACGTGTTGTTAAATAGTGTATGAATTGACGCATTATCACTTGAATGTATTCCTTGAGAAATATTATTGAGTTCTTTGCACAATCCTATTGAAATACATATTTTCGTCAATCTTGTATGTGATCTCATAACAATGGGCATCTAGAAACTTCATCCTAAAATTATTTAAGCCTAATCACCCAAATTCAAGCTGACGTATTTGTAGGTTTTTTACAAGAAATATTCTTAACCTAAAAGATATGATTTTTAAATTACTTTTGGTATATTCAAATTCATATGTTCATAATCACATTTATACTATAAATACCCAGTTAAATGCGATCTCCAAATAATGTACATTTGATAACTTTATCCTAAAATTATTTACTTGTAATTACTAAAATTCAAGTTGATATATCTATAAATTTTTCAAAAATCATTGATCTTATCCTAAAAGATATCAGTATTTCTGAATATGGTGTGATCATTAATAAGTCCACAAATACATTTCACTATAAATGCTCAATGCAATCTCTTTCATAACCACCATCAAGAAAAATATATTATTTTGCATAGTTTATTATATCTCAAGCAAGGTTTCTACTTATTAACTTTATATTTATAAGATTTTTTAATGTATGAGTGTATGCATGAGTGGTTTTCATGAGATTATATACTATTTTAAACTAATTATTATTATAATTTTATTTTATGAGTAGCTAAAATGAATACTTGCATCATCACCAACAACAAGAAGAAAGTGGTGTTCATAATAGGAGCAATAGGAACGGGAAAATCTCGTCTCTCTGTTGTCCTTGCCACCCATTTTCGATGAGAAATAATCAACTTGGACAAAATGCAAGTATTTAAGGGACTTGAAATCATGACCAACAAGATCACACACGCTAAGAAACAAGGTGTACGACACTATTTGCTAGGTATACATATTTGTAAAAGACATTCTTTTGTGATTCCTTTATTTTAATGTGAATATTAATTGGCAGTTATTTTGTTTCACAAATTTTTAGGTGAAATTGAGCCAAATTCCAACTTCACGGCCGAATATTTCTGTCTGAAGTCCATTGTCTACATAGAAATTTTTTTGAAGATTCAATGTGTTCCAATTATTCTTGAAGGGTCAAATTCCTATATTGAAAAACTTGTGGAAGACCTTGTGTTCATGTTCAAATATAAGTATGACAGTTGCTTTATTTGGATTGATGTAGAGCAATCAGTCTAGAACCGTAGAGTTGATACAAGGGTTCATGAAACGGTCAATGCAAGTAGTTTTTGGAGTTATTTTATATATGAATTAAAATATAATAATGACTCTAACTAAAACTTTTTTATATAATTTTCTTAATAATACTTTTGGGTTTCAAATATATGTTCACCTAAATAAAACTATTCATAAATTTATATTAAATGCAGGGCTGGTGGACAAGATGCGGCAAATTTTCATTCCAGATGCAGATTAGACCAAAGGAATCCGACTGTCCATTGGTGTCCCTGAAATGGCCAAATATTTAAGGGAAGAAAAAAATATAGATGGAGAGGATGAATCAAAGAAGATGATTCTTCAAGCTTCAATTGCAAGTATCAAGCATAATACGCGTATATTAATTGTAACCAACTTCACAAGATTCAATGATTAATAAATGAGAAAATGTGGCTAGTGCATCATATTATTGCAACTGACGTTTTCAAAGAAGATGGAAAAGAAGCTCTTGACGAAGCATGGAGGAATACTGTTTTGCAACCATGCCTAGATATTGTGAAAAGATTTCTCAAAAATGATGATCACAATATTAGTATTGAGTGTACATAAACTATCATTATCTCTATCTTGTGTTATTTTGTCTATTGGTCACTTTAATTTTTGACCTATTTTGTACAGTTTGTATCGAACTATATATATATATATATATATATATATATATATACTATTCTTGTCTGTAAAAACTTTGTTATTTATAGAGTAAATATTTAGGCTTTATAAAAATATTTATTTTAAAGTCCGATCCAACCCAAGCGCCAAGTCCAAATCCAAGTCCAAGTCTTTGATATTTAATATATATTAAAATAAATACGTACTTAAACAATTACATGAGATCATTCTTTCTGTCAAGCTGATAGAGTGAAAAAATAAATGAATATAAATGTTTGAGAAGATTATAATCTTAAAGAATTTTAAAGAATAAAATTCTTAACTCCAAATTTAAAATTGTTACATAGACAAAGAATAGAAAATAATTAATTTCCAATCTATCGGTAAGGATCATTTAAGGAAATATATTCTACCTAATTCAATCACGATGATGGAAGCTTCATGCAATTAAATATTATCACATGTTACACAAGCAAATATAAATAATTGTAATTGAAATAGTTATCGATAATTCTTCCTTCCCTTCGAATAGAATTGGACTTAGCACTTATGACGTGTTGTTAAATAGTGTATGAATAGACGCATTATCACTTGAATGTATTCCTTGAGAAATATTATTGAGTTCTTCTTATTCTTTTGAAATCAATATTTTCATCAATCTTGTATGTGATCTCATAAAAACGAGCATCTAGAAATTTCATCCTAAAATTATTTAAACGTATTCACCCAAATTCAAGCTGACGTATTTGTAGGTTTTTTACAAGAATTATTCTTAACCTAAAAGACATGATTTTTTAAAAAAATTTGGTATATACCAATTCATAAGTTCATAATCACATTTATACTATAAATACCCAGTTATATGCGATCTCCAAATAATGTACATTTGATAACTTTATCCTAAAATTATTTACTTGTCATTACTAATATTCCAGTTGACATATCTATACATTTTTCAAAAGTCATTAATCTTATCCTAAAATATATCAGTATTTCTGAATATGGTATGATAATTAATAAGTCCACAAATACATTTTACTATAAATGCTCAATGCAAGCTCTTTCATAACCACCATAAAAAAATATATATTATTTTACATAGTTTATTATATCTCAAGCAAGGTTTCAACTTATTAAATTCATATTTATAAGATTTTTTAATGTATGAGTGTATGCATGAGTGGTTTTCATGAGATTGTTTACTATTTTGAACTAATTATTATTATAATTTTATTTTATGTGTAGCTAAAATGAATACTTTCATCCACAACAACTACAACAAGAAAGTGGTGTTCATAATGGGAGCAACAGGAACGGGAAAATATCGTCTCTCTGTTGACCTTGCCACCCATTTTCGAGGAGAAATAATCAACTCGGACAAAATGCAGGTATTTAAGGGACTTGAAATCGTTACCAACAAGATCACACACGATGAGAAACAAGGTGTACGACACTATTTGCTATGTATACATATTTGAAAAAGACATTCTTTTGTGATTCCTTTAACTTAATGTGAATATTAATTGACAGTTATTTTGTTTCACAAATTTTTAGGTGAAATTGAGCCAGATTCCAACTTCACAGCCGAAGATTTCTGTGTGAAGTCCATTGTCTACATAGAAAATTTTTTGAAGACTCAATCTGTTCCAATTAATGTTGGAGCTTCAAATTCGTATCTTGAAAAACTTGTGGGAGACCCTGTGTTCATGTTCAAATATAAGTATGACAGTTGCTTTATTTGGATTGATGCACAGAAATCAGTCTTGAACCGTAGAGTTGACACGAGGGTTGATGAAATGGTCAATGCAGGTAGTTTTTGGAGTTATTTTATATATGAATCAAAATATAATAATGCCTCTAACTAAAACTTTTCTTATATAGTTTTCTTAATAATACTTTTGGTTTTCAAATATATGTTCACCTAAATAAAACCATTCTTAAATTTATATTGCATGCAGGGATGGTGGACAAGGTGCGGCAAATTTTCATTCCAGATGCATATTACACCAAAGGAATCCGATGGTCCATTGGTGTCCCTGAAATGGCCAAATATTTAAGGGAAGAAATAAATATAGACGGAGATGATGAATCAAAGAAGATGACTCTTCAAGCTTCAATTTCAAGTATCAAGCATAATGCTCGTATATTAATTTGTAACCAACTAGAAAAGATTCAACAATTAATAAATGAAAAAATGTGGCTGTTGCTTCATATTATTGCTACTGACGTTTTCAAAGAAGATGGAAAAGAAGCTGTTGACGAAAAATGGAGGAATACGGTTTTGCAGCCATGCCTAGATATTGTGAAAACATTTCTCAAAAATGATGATCACAATATTAGTATTGAGTGTACATAAATTATCATTTTCTCTATCTTATGTTAATTTGTTTCTTGGTCACTTTAATTTTTGACCTATTTTGTACAGTTTTATCAAACTACATATATATATATATATATATATATACTTTTCTTGTCTGTAAAAACTTTGTTATTTATGGAGCACATATTTAAACTCTATAAAAATATTTATTTTAAGGTCCGATCCATCCCAAGAGCCAAGTCCAAATCCATGTCCAAGTCTTTGATATTTAATATATATTAATATAAATACGTACTTACACAATTACATGAGATCATTCTTACTGCCAAGGTAATAGTGTGAAAAAATAAATGACTATAAATGTTTGAGAATATTATAACCTTAAAGAATTTTACAGAATAATATTCTTAAGTCCAAATTTAAAATTGCTACATAGACAAAGAAGAAAAAATTATACATTTGCAATTTATCGGTAAGGATCATTTATGGAAATACAGTCTACCTAATTCAATCACGATGATGGAAGCTTCATTCAATAAAACATTTATCTATTATTACATGCCGCACAAGTAAATATAAATAATTGTAAATGAAATAGTTATCGATAATTGTTCCTTCCCTTCTAATTGAATTAGACTTGGCACTTATGACGTGTTGTTAAATACTCTATGAATAGACTCATTATCACTTGAATGTATTCCTTGAGAAATATTATTGAGTTATTTTTACAAATCTTTTGAAATCTATATTTTAGTCAATCTTGTATGTGATCTCATAACAATGTGCATCTAGAAACTCCATCCTAAAATTATTTTAGCCTAATCACCCAAATTCAAGCTGACTTATTTATAGGTTTTTTACAAGAATTATTCTTAACCTAGAAGATATGATTTTTAAAAAAAATTGGTATATACCAATTCATAAGTTCATAATAACATTTATACTATAAATGCTCAGTTATATGCAATCTCCAAACAATGTACATTTGATAACTTTATCCTAAAATTATTTACTTGTCATTACGAAAATTTCAGTTGACATATCTATACATTTTTCAAAAGTCATTGATCTCATCCTAAAATATATCAGTCTTTCTGAATATGGTATGATAATTAATAAATCCACAAATACATTTTACTGTAAATGCTCAATGCAATATCTTTCATAACCACCATGAAGAAAAATATATTATTTTGGATAGTTTATTACATCTCAATCAAGGTTTCTAATTATTAACTTTATATTTAGAAGATTTTTTAATGTATGAGTGTATGCATGATTGGTTTTCATGAGTTTATTTACTATTCTGAACTAATTATTATTATAATTTTATTTTATGTGTAGCTAAAATGAATACTTTCATCAATAACAACAACAACAAGAAAGTGGTGTTCATAATGGGAGCAACAGGAACGGTAAAATCTCGTCTCTCTGTTGACCTTGCCACCCATTTTTGAGGAGAAATAATCAACTAGGACAAAAGGCAAGTATTTAAGGGACTTGAAATCGTGACCTACAAGATCACACACGCTGAGAAACAAGGTGTACGACACTATTTGCTAGGTATACATATTTGAAAAAGACATTCTTTTGTGATTCCTTTATTTTAATGTGAATATTAATTGACAGTTATTTTGTTTCACAAATTTTTAGGTGAAATTGAGCCAGATTCCAACTTCATGACCAAAGATTTCTGTGTGAAGTCCATTGTCTACATAGAAATTTTTTTGAAGAGTCAATGTGTTCCAATTATTGTTGGAGAGTCATATTCGTATATTGAAAAACTTGTGCAAGACCCTATGTTTATGTTCAAATATAAGTATGACAGTTGCTTTATTTGGATTGATATAGAGCAATCAGTCTTGAACCGTAGAGTTAAGACGAGGGTTGATGAAATGGTAAATGCAAGTAGTTTTTGTAGTTATTTTATATATAAATCAAAATATAATAATGACTCTAACTAAAACATTTCTTATACAGTTTTCTTAACAATACTTTTTTTTTTTCAAATATATGTTCACCTAAATAAAACTATTTTTAAATTTATGTTGCATGCAGGGCTGGTGGATGAGGTACGGCAAATTTTCATTCCAGTTGCAGATTACACCAAAGGAATCCGACGGTCCATTGGTGTCCTTGAAATGGCCAAATATTTAACGGAAGAAAAAAATATAGACGGAGATGATGAATCAAAGAAGATGATTCTTCAAGCTTCAATTTCAAGTATCAAGCATAATACTCGTATATTAATTTGTAATCAACTTCACAAGATTCAACGATTAATAAATGAGAAAATCTGGCCGGTACATCATATTATTGCTATTGACGTTTTCAAAGAAGATGGAAAAGAAGCTGTTGATGAAGCATGGAGGAATACTGTTTTGCAACCATGCCTATATATTGTGAAAAGATTTCTCAAAAATGATTATCACAATATTAGTATTGAGTGTACATAAACTATCATTATCTCTATCTTGAGTTATTTTGTCTCTTGGTCACTTTAATTTTTGACCTATTTTGTATAGTATGTATCAAACTACATATATATATATACTATTCTTGTCTGTAAAAACTTTGTTATTTATAGAGAAAATATTTAAGCTTTATAAAAATATTTATTTTAAGGTCCGATCCTGCCCAAGCGCAAAGTCCAAATACAAGTCCAAGTCTTTGATTTTTAATATATATTAAAATAAATACCTACTTACAAAATTACATGAGATCATTCTTACTGTCAAGGTAATAGAGTGAAAAAATAAATGACTATAAATGTTTGAGAAGATTATAACCTTAAAGAATTTTAAAGAATAAAATTCTTAACTCTAAATTTAAAATTGTTACATAGACAAAGAAGAGAAAATAATAAATTTTCAATCTATCGGTAAGGATCATTTAAGGAAATATATTCTACCTAATTCAATCACGATGATGGAAGCTTCATTCAATAAAACATTTATTTGTTATTACATGCTGCACAGGTAAATATGAATAATTCTAATTGAAATAGTTATCGATAATTGTTCCTTCCCTTCTAATTGAATTAGACTTAGCACTTATGACGTGTTGGTAAATAGTGTTTGAATTGACGCATTATCACTCGAATATATTCCTTGAGAAATATTATTGAGTTTTTTGTACAATCCTTTTGAAGTCCATATTTTCGTCAATCTTGTATGTGATCTCATAACAATGTGCTTCTAAAAACTTCATCCTAAAATTATTTAAGCCTAATCACCCAAATTCAAGCTGCCGTATTTGTAGGTTTGTTTACAAGAATTATTCTTAACCTAAAATATATGATTTTTTAATTTTTTTTTGGTATATACCAATTTATAAGTTCATAATCACATATATACTATAAATGCCTAGTTATATTCGATCTCCAAATAATGTACATTTGAGAACTTTATCCTAAAATTATTTACTTGTCATTACTAAAATTCCAGCTGACATATCTATACATTTTCGAAAAGTCATTGATCTTATCCTAAAAGATATTAGTATTTCTGAATATAGTATGATAATTAATAAGTCCACAAATACATTTTACTATAAATGCTCAATGCAATCTCTTCCATAACCACCATCAAGAAAAATATATTATTTTACATAGTTTATTACATTTCAAGCAAGGTTTCTACTTATTATCTTTATATTTATAAGATTTTTTAATGTATGAGTATATGCATGAGTGGTTTTCATGAGATTATTTACTTTTTAAAAGTAATTATTATTATAATTTTATTTTATGTTTAACTAAAATGAATACTTTCATCAACAACAACAACAACAAGAATGTGGTGCTCATAATGGGAGCAATAGGAACGGAAAAATGTCGTCTCTATTTTGACCTTGCCACCCATTTTCGAGGAGATATAATCAACTCGAACAAAATGCAAGTATTTAAGGGACTTGAATCGTGACCAACAAAATCAGACACACTGAGAAACAAGGTGTACGACACTATTTGCTAGGTATACATATTTGAAAAAGACTTTCTTTTGTGATTCCTTTATTTTAGTGTGAATATCAATTGACTGTTATTTCGTTTCACAAATTTAGGTGAAATTGAGCCAAATTCAAAATTCACGGCCGAAGATTTCTGTCTAAAGTCCATTGTCAACATTAATTTTTTTTTGAAGACTCAATGTGTTCCAATTATTGTTGGAGGGTCAAATTCGTATATTAAAAAACTTGTGGAAGACCCTGTGTTCATGTTCAAATACAAGTATGACAGTTTCTTTATTTGGATTGATGTAGAGCAATCAGTCTTGAACCGTTTGAGTTGACACGAGGGTTGATGAAATGGTCAGTGGAGGTATATTTTGTAGTTATTTTATATAGAAATCAAAATATAATAATGACACTAACTAAAACTTTTATTATATAGTTTTCTTAATAATTCTTTTGGTTTTCAAATATATGTTCATCTAAATAAAACTATTCTTTAATTTATGTTGCATGTAGGGCTGATGGATGAGGTGCGGCATATTTTCATTGCAGATGCAGATTACACCAATGTAATCCGACGGTCCATTGGTGTCCCTGAAATGGCCAAATATTTAAGGGAAGAAAAAAAATATAGACGGAGATGATGAATCAAAGAAGATGATTCCGCAAGCTTCAATTTCAAGTATCAAACGTAATACTCATATATTAATTTGTAACCAACTTTTTAAGATTCAAAGATTAATAAATGAGAAAATGTGGTGGGTACATCATATTATTACTACTGACGTTTTTAAAGAAGATAGAATAGAATCTGTTGACGAAGCATGGAGGAATACTGTTTTACAACCATGCCTAGATATTGTGAAAAGATTTCTCAAAAATGATGATCACAATATTCGTATTAAGTGTACATAAACTATCATTATCTCTATCTTGTGTTATTTTGTCTCTTGGTCACATTAATTTTTGACCTATTTTGTACAGTTTGTATCGAACTATCAATATATATATTATTCTTGTCTGTAAAAATATTGTTATTTATAGATCAAATATTTAAGCTTTATAAAAATATTTATTTTAAGGTCCGATCCAAGCCCAAGCGCCAAGTCCAAATCTAAGTCCAAGTCTGTCACGACCCGATTTATCAAGTC
>NC_064282.1:104646762-104649844 GCF_019186545.1 Solanum stenotomum
TCTTAAGGGAGAGAGTGTTTTTAAGAAATTGTTTTTTAAGCTAGGCATTGCCTGCCTTTTCATTTACATATGCCTTTCTTTATATAGAAAGAAATTTACATACGTATTACATTACTTACAATAATGCATTACTACACTTCTCACCTAATAATACTACTATATTACTTACTCCTATGACTTTTTTACACTACTTGATGGCTTTCTTACAATCCCATACTTATTCTTTACACTTGTCTTACAATCCCATACCTACTACTTATGACACACTATTTAACATTATGACACACTACTATTCACACCATACTTTATTGACTTTTTTACAAGGAAAATAAATTTACTCTTATCTCATTTTTTTATTTTGTCCGTATCTCATTTTCATTGTCTTCTGTTACTTCATCTTTATCTTCATCATCTTAACTTCTTATTATCTGCTTCTGTCTTTATCTCTTTATTCCAGCTGGACGTCTGGGATTATATTATCTTCTCCGTTACATTTTGAACATATGTGGTCAGGGTATTTGTGACCAATTAGCTTGCAATATCTGGTTAATAACTCTACCGAAATAAATCCTACTTTTAATGCTCGTGTCGTAGGTCGTTCTTCTGGCTTGAGTAATGATAAAATCCATCTTTGGACTTCATCCATATCTGCTTTCCTTAGCTCCCTTGAATTGGAATAAATCATTAACTGATCTTTTGCATAATAGCTCCATATAGCGTTTCCGTTTAAGTAATTATTTGCTAGCTCTTGTATAATGGTTGATATACCAATCATTCTCTTATTGGCATAAAAAGTGGGTATCTCGCTTTTTTGTATCTCTGGTTGCTGTCCGATATCTTCCGGTATTATCATATCTTTTGTTAGTCCTATCTTTACCACTCGTATCGGAGGTTTTATTTCCTCGTATAATATCTCTGCAGCTGTATTTAAACAAATGTTATGGGTTTTAAGTAGTTTTCCATCGTCTCCCTTTAGCTCTGGGCTTTTTTCGTCTTCCGATCGACGTAGCTCCGCATTTTTATAGTCATGTTACTGACTAGCTTTACACTTCATATTATCTTCATTAGTCATTAGCCTTTGTATCTCATTGTCTATACTATCCACTTTTATACAAAGTGTAGTTATGGCTTTGAGTATCTCTTCCATTGTATTTTCGTTCTCAGTTTGAGTAGCTTTGTCTTGATAAGTAATCTGCAATAACATTCTTATCAGTTTTTATTAATTCAATTGTAAATGTGAAATTTAATATATTTAATATCAATCTCCTTATTTCTTTTGTTGTTACCGAATCTTGTATTTTTCTTGTTAGCCACCATTTTACTCGTGTATTATCTGTTCTTATAATAAATTTGTTATATACAATATATGGTTCAAATGATAATAAACACTTATATAATAAATATAATTCGTTGCTATTTATTTCCCATTTTATTTCTGTATTATTAAACATTCCTGAATAATACCTGCAATGATGTTCTATCGTAGTGTCATCATACTTGTATTTTAATATTCCTCCATAACTTTTTTGACTCGCATCTGATTCTATTATATAAGTAAATTTTTTGTTTTCATCTGAAAAGTATAGTTTAGGTAAGTTTTTACATAATAATTTTACCTTTTGTATTTGTATTTGCTCTTTTTTATCAAACTGATATTCTATATCTTTCTTTAATTTTTGTTGTAATGGTTTTAAATTCTCTGCTAATTTTGATATGTATTCTCTTACTTGATTTACTAGTCCTAAGAATGATTATAATTTCTTTTTTGTGTCTAGTTGTTCATTTGAGTTAATTATTTTTTGTACTATACGTGTTTGCATTTTTATTCCATTTTTATCTATTTGTATTCATAAGAATTCTATTTGATTTTTCATTATATCAGCTTTCTTTTTACTTAGACTTATACCTGAATATTCTATGATGTGTATAAATTTTTCTAATAATCTTAAATGTTCATCTTGTGTTGTGGAATATAATAATATATCATCAATGTGTACTACACAATTTTCTATTTGTTTAAAGTAATTGTCCATAAAGTGTTGATATCTACCTGGTGCATTTTTATATCCAAATGGTAATACATTCCATTCATAAAATCATTGTGGTACAGTGAACGCTGTTAGTTTTTTAGATTCTTCTTCTAGTTTTAAGTGATAAAATCCTGATTTACAATCAAATTTGCTAAAATAATTATATCCTTATATTTGTCTTATCTTTAGTATTTTATTTGGTATTGGATAATTATATGTTTTAGGTTTTGCATTTAAATTTCTATAATCAATAACCACTCTGCTTATTCCTCTTTTATATTCACTATGTTTATGTACGATAAATGCCGGGCTTGTATGCTTACTATTGCTTTCTTGTATATATCCTTTTTCTAGTAATTCATCTATATGTATCTTAAATTCAATTAAATCATTAAAATTATACTTTAATGGTTTTTTGGTTATTATACTGTTATTATCAATTAGCTCAATTTTTACTTTTGTTTTACGTTTTTTCCCATCCTTGTAAAGGATCCTCACCATATAATAATTCTAATTTATCTTGAATTATTTTTACTTTATCTATAGAGAATATAATTAATTCTATTTTAGGGTCTTCTTCTTTTATATTTTCTAAATTTTGTGTAATTTTTTCACTTCCTTTTATCCATTCTGTTGTTTTTCATTTTTTATTATTTACTCTTTTTGCTCCTATTTTTTGTTTACACGGTGTCGTGAATCACCAGTGTGTTTTTTGTAATTATATGTGGGTATAATTTTTCTAAAAATGGCATTCCTAATAGCATATCTTTTGTAGTTAATTCAAAGTTATATATTTCTTCTATAGTTAATATCTTATCCCATATTTGTATTTTTATATTTTTTTTCCTTATATGTGATCATGGTTCCTTCATTATTAAATCTTGTTACTACTATAGGTGTTTTTAATTTTTCCCACTTATCTTTTGGTAAACAATTATATTTACATATATTAGCTTCTGCTCCCGTATCTATCATTGGTTTATAATATCGGTTGTAATATCCTTCTATTATTGTCTTTGCAATTATATATATTTTCATATTTTTATCATACC
>NC_064282.1:104649944-104650604 GCF_019186545.1 Solanum stenotomum
CTAAAGGAAAGGCCAAAATATCAATAATGTACATTTAGGAGGAACAGAAATATTAATAAAAGCATGTTTTAGAGAAGGAATAGATACACCCATAGAAATATACTTAGCGGATGATAGAATTATACAACCCATAGAAAAAAGTATAATAAGTGCAGTAAGAGGTAACCTCATATACCAAAAATTTAAGTTTATAATAAGTGCTATCTACTCAGTAGCAATAAATGACAGAAATATAGATAAATCACTAGTATTATATTGACGAATGTCAGGGATAGAACTAGCCCCAGGAAGTAAAATATTTACAGCTAGATGTAAAAACTTATATGTTCTAACAACAAAACATAAAATAACAGCAAAAAATAAATAGACAAAATAAAAATAGAAGATCCCTTTGGAAGAATAGTTACAGTCATAGATAAAAATGATTATAGTTATAATGAAATTGATATAGAAGAAGATTTAGAAATAGTAAAAGAAAGACTAAGCACATCGAAAAGAACAAACAATGAGATATCCCAAACATCATCAAAAATGAGTACCTCAAGGATAATAGATAAAACCCCACAAAAATCAATGGAAGAAGATATAAAACCACATCATTACTACATAACTGGAATAATGGAACAACAAAAATACAGGACGAGAAGAAAACTATATCAC
>NC_064283.1:0-47739 GCF_019186545.1 Solanum stenotomum
GGCAGCTTGGTTGTGTAGATCTCGAAAATATACATGTATTCAAAAAAAAAATCGCCTGAAACCGACAACCGAGGCCCGAGTTATGGCCGTTTGAAGTTTCCTAAATTCAAAGTCACCTTCCACCTTTAAGATGTTGCATTTCAAACGGCCGTAACTTTCGGCTCGAACGTCCGTTTGACGCAATCTTTTTTTTGAAACCTCGTACTTTGAGATGTATATGAGGAACCCATCGCCTTTGTCTGAATTTCCTTTTATTTTTTTCATCATATTTCCGCTCGCGCATAAGAATCATTAAAACGCAGTTTTGGCAAAATCGGCACGCGCAAACCGCCTTTAGGCACCTTCGTTGCGTAGATCTCGATAAAATACGCGGATTCAAAAAAAAATCACCTGAAACGGACACCCGAGGCCCGAGGTATGGTCGTTTGAAGTTTCCTAAATTCAGAGCCACCTCCCACCTTTAAGATGCTGAATTTCAAATGGCCGTAACTTTCGGCTCGAACGTCCGTTTGACGCAATCTTTTTTTTTGAAACCTCGTATTTTTTCGAGATGTGTATGAGGAACCCATCGCCTCTGTCTGAATTTCCTTTTATTTTTTTCATCATATTTCCGCACGCTCGTAAGAATCAGTAAAACAAGTTTTTGGGAAAATTGGCACGCGCAAACCGCCTTTAGGCAATTTGGTTGCGTAGATATCGAAAAAATACGCGGATTCAAAAAAAAAATCGCCTGAAACGGACAACCGAGGCCCGAGTTATAGCCGTTTGAAGTTTCCTAAATTCAAAGCCACCTTCCACCTTTAAGATGTTGAATTTCAAACGGCCGTAACTTTCGGCTCGAACGTCCGTTTGACGCAATCTTTTTTTTGAAACCTCGTATTTTTTCGAGATCTATATGAGGAACCAATCGCCTTTGTCAGAATTTTCTTTTATTTTTTTCATCATATTTCCGCTCGTCCGTAAGAATCAGTAAAACGCGTTTTTGGAAAAATAGGCACGCACAAACCGCCTTTAGGCAGCTTGGTTACGTAGATCTCGAAAATATACGTGGATTCAAAAAAAAATCGCCTGAAACGGACACCCGAGACCCGAGTTATGGCCGTTTGAACTTTCCTAAATTCAAAGTCACCTTCCACCTTTAAGATGCTGAATTTCAAACGGCCGTAACTTTCGGCTCGAACGTCCGTTTGACGCAATCTTTTTTTTGAAACCTCGTATTTTTTCGAGATGTATATGAGGAACCCATCGCCTTTGTCGGAATTTCCTTTTATTTTTTTCATCATATTTCCGCTCGCGCATAAGATCAGTAAAACACAGTTTTGGCAAAATCGGCACGCGCAAACAGCCTTTAGGCAGTTTGGTTGCGTAGATCTCGAAAAAATACGTGGATTCAAAAAAAAAATCGCCTGAAACGGATACCCGATGCCCGAGTTATGGCCGTTTGAAGTTTCCTAAATTCAGAGCCACCTTCCACCTTTAAGATGCTGAATTTCAAATGGCCGTTACTTTCGGCTCGAACGTCCGTTTGACGCAATCTTTTTTTTTGAAACCTCGTATTTTTTCGAGATGTGTATGAGGAACCCATCGCCTTTGTCTGAATTTCCTTTTATTTTTTTCATCATATTTCCGCTCGCGCGTAAGAATCAGTTAAACGCGTTTTTGGGAAAATCGGCACGCGCAAACCGCCTTTAGGCAGTTTCATTGCGTAGATCTCGAAAAATTACGCGGAGGCAAATTAAAAATCGCCTGAAACGGACACCCGAGGCCCGAGTTATGGCCGTTTGAAGTTTCCTAAATTCAGAGCAACTTTCCACCTTTAAGATGCTGAATTTCAAATGGCCTTCACTTTCGGCTCGAACGTCCGTTTGACGCAATCTTTTTTTTTGAAACCTCGTATTTTTCGAGATCTATATGAGGAACCCATCGCCCTTGTCTGAATTTCCTTTTATTTTTTTCATCATATTTCCGCTCGCGCGTAAGAATCAGTAAAACGCGTTTTTGGGGAAATCGGCACGCGCAAACCGCCTTTAGGAAGTTTCGTTGCGTAGATCTCGAAAAAATACGCGGATTCAACAAAAAAATCGCCTGAAACGGACACCCGAGACCCGAGTTATGGCCGTTTGAAGTTTCCTAAATTCATAGCTACCTTCCACCTTTAAGATGCTGAATTTCAAACGGCCGTAACTCTCGGCTCGAACGTCCGTTTGACGCAATCTTTTTTTTGATACCTCGTATTTTTTCGAGATATATATGAAGAACCCATCACCTTTGTCTGAATTTTCTTTTATTTTTTCATCATATTTCGACGCGCATAAGAATCAGTTAAAGGCATTTTTGGGAAAATCGGCACGCCCAAACCGCCTTTAAGCGTTTTGGTTGCGTAGGTCTCAAAAAAATATGCGGATTCAAAAAAAAAATCGCCTGAAACGGACCTCTGAGGCCCGAGTTATGGCCGTTTGAAGTTTCCTAAATTCATAGCCACCTTCCACCTTTAAGATGCTGAATTTCAAATGGCCGTAACTCTCGGCTCGAACGTCCGTTTGACGCAATCTTTTTTTTGAAACCTCGTATTTTTTCAAGATCTATATGAAGAACCCATCGCCTTTGTCTGAATTTCCTTTTATTTTTTTCATCATATTTCGACGCGCATAAGAATCAGTAAAAGGAGTTTCTGGGAAAATCGGCACGCGCAAACCGCCTTTAGGCCATTTGGTTGCGTAGGTGTCAAAAAAATACGCGGATACAAAAAAAAAATCGCCTGAAACGGACACCCGAGGCCCGAGTTATGGCCGTTTGAAGTTTCCTAAATTCAAAGCCACCTTCCACCTTTAAGATGCTGAATTTCAAATGACCGTAACTCTCGGCTCGAACGTCCGTTTGACACAATATTTTTTTTGAAACCTCGTATTTTTTCGAGATCTACATGAAGAACCTATCGCCTTTGTCTGAATTTCCTTTTATTTTTTTCATCATATTTCGACGCGCATAAGAATCAGTAAAAGGCGTTTTTGGGAAAATCGGCATGCGCAAACCGCCTTTACGTAGTTTGGTTGCGTAGGTCTCGAAAAAATACGCGGATTCAAAAAAAAAATTCGCCTGAAACGGACACCCGAGGCCCGAGTTATGGCCGTTTGAAATTTCCTAAATTCAAAGTCACCTTCCACCTTTAAGATGCTGAATTTCAAATGACCGTAACTTTCGGCTCGAACGACCGTTTGACACAATCTTTTTTTTGAAACCTCGTATTTTTTCGTGATCTATATGAAGAATCCATCGCCTTTCTCTGAATTTACTTTTATTTTTCTCATCATATTTCGACGCGCATAAGAATCAGTAAAAGGCGTTTCTGGGAAAATCGGCACGCGCAAACCGCCTTTAGGAAGTTTCGTTGCGTAGGTTTCGAAAAAATACGCGGATTCAATAAAAAAATCGCCTGAAACGGACACCCGAGGCCCGAGTTATGGCCGTTTGAAGTTTCCTAAATTCAAACTCACCTTTCACCTTTAAGATGCTGAATTTCAAATGGCCGTAACTTTCGGCTCGAACGTCCGTTTGACGCAATCTTTTTTTTGAAACCTCGTATTTTTTCGAGATCTATTTGAAGAACCCATCGCCTTTGTCTGAATTTCCTTTTATTTTTCTCATCATATTTTGACGCGCATAGGAATCAGTAAAAGGCGATTCTGGGCAAATCCGTGCGCGCAAACCGCCTTTAGGAACTTTGGTTGCGTAGGTCTCCAAAAAATACGCGGATTCAAAAAAAAATTCGCCTGAAACGGACACCCGAGGCCCGAGTTATGGCCGTTTGAAGTTTCCTAAATTCAAACCCACCTTTCACCTTTAAGATGCTGAATTTCAAATGGCCGTAACTTTCGGCTCGAACGTCCGTTGGACGCAATCTTTTTTTTGAAACCTCGTATTTTTTCGAGATCTATATGAAGAACCCATCGCCTTTCTCTGAATTTCCTTTTATTTTTCTCATCATATTTCGACGCGCATAAGAATCAGTAAAAGGCGTTTCTGAGAAAATCGGCACGCGCAAACCGCCTTTAGGCAGTTTCGTTGCGTAGGTCTCGAAAAAATACGCGAATTCAAAAACAGAATCGCCTGAAACGGACACCCGAGGCCCGAGTTATGGCCATTTGAAGTTTCCTAAATTCAAAGCCGCCTTCCACCTTTAAGATGCTGAATTTCAAATGGCCGTTACTTTCGGCTCGAACGTCCGTTTGACGCAATCTTTTTGTTGAAACCTCGTATTTTTTCGAGATCTATATGAAGAACCCATCGGCTTTGTCTGAATTTCCTTTTATTTTTCTCATCATATTTCGACGCGCATAAGAATCAGTAAAAGGCGTTTCTGAGAAAATCGGCACGCGCAAACCGCCTTTAGGCAGTTTCGTTGCGTAGGTCTCAAAAAAATACGCGGGTTCAAAAAAAAATCGCCTGAAACGGACACCCGAGGCCCGAGTTATGGCCGTTTGAAGTTTCCTAAATTCAAAGCCACCTTCCACCTTTAAGATGCTGAATTTCAAACGGCCGTAACTTTCGGCTCGAACGTCCGTTTGACGCAATTTTTTTTTGAAACCACGTATTTTTTCGAGATCTATATGAGGAACCAATCGCCTTTGTCTGAATTTCCTTTTATTTTTTTCATCATATTTCCGCTCGCGCGTAAGAATCAGTAAAACGCATTTTTGGGAAAATCGGCACGCGCAAACCTCCTTTAGGAAGTTTCGTTACGTAGGTCTCGAAAAAATACGCAAATTCAAAAAAAGAATCGCCTGAAACGGACACCCGAGGCCCGAGTTATGGCCGTTTGAATTTTCCTAAATTCAAAGCCGCCTTCCACCTTTAAGATGCTGAATTTCAAATGGTCGTTACTTTCGGCTCGAACGTCCGTTTGACGCAATCTTTTTGTTGAAACCTCGTATTTTTTCGAGATCTATATGAAGAACCCATCAGCTTTGTCTGAATTTCCTTTTATTTCTCTCATCATATTTCGACGTGCATAGGAATCAGTAAAAGGCGTTTCTGGGAAAATCGGCACGCGCAAACCGCCTTTAGCCAGTTTGGTTGCGTAGGTCTCGAAAAAATATGCGAATTCAAAAAGAAAATCGCCTGAAACGGACACCCGAGGCACGAGTTATGGCCGTTTGAAGTTTCCTAAATTCAAAGCCACCTTCCACCTTTAAGATACTGAATTTCAAATGGCAGTTACTTTCGGCTCGAACGTCCGTTCGACACAATCTTTGTTTTGAAACCTCGTATTTTTTCGAGATCTATATGAAGAACCCATCGCCTTTGTCTGAATTTCCTTTTATTCTTCTCATCATATTTCGACGCGCATAAGAATCAGTAAATGGAGTTTCTGGAAAAATCGGCGCGCGCAAACCGCCTTTAGGCAGTTTGGTTGCGTAGGTCACGAAAAAATACGCGGATTTAAAAAAAAAATCGCCTGAAACGGACACCCGAGGCCCGAGTTATGGCCGTTTGAAGTTTCCTAAATTCAAAGCCATCTTCCACCTTTAAGATGCTGAATTTCAAATAGCCGTAACTTTCGGCTCGAACGTCCGTTTGACGCAATCTTTTTTTTGAAACCTCGTATTTTTTCGAGATCTATATGAAGAACCCATCTCCTTTGTCTGAATTTCCTTTTATTTCTCTCATCATATTTCAACGCGCATAAAAATCAGTATAAGGCGTTTCTGAGAAAATCGGCACGCGCAAACCGCCTTTAGGCAGTTTCGTTACGTAGGTCTCGAAAAAATACTTGGGTTGAAAAAAAATCGCCTGAAACGGACACCCGAGGCCCGAGTTATGGCCGTTTGAAGTTTCCTAAATTCAAAGCCACCTTCCACCTTTAAGATACTGAATTTCAAATGGCCGTAACTTTCAGCTAGAACGTCCGTTTGACGCAATCTTTGTTTTGAAACCTCGTATTTTTTCGAGATCTATATGAAGAACCCATCGGCTTTGTCTGAATTTCCTTTTATTTTTCTCATCATCTTTCGACGCGCATAAGAATCAGTAAAAGGCGTTTCTGGGAAAATCGACACGCGCAAACCGCCTTTAGGCAGTTTGGTTACGTAGGTCTCGAAAAAATACGCAGATTCAAAAAAAAAATCGCCTGAAACGCACACCCGAGGCCCGAGTTATAGCCGTTTGAAGTTTCCTAAATTCAAAGCCACCGTCCACCTTTAAGATGCTGAATTTCAAATGGCCGTTACTTTCAGCTCGAACGTCCGTTCGACGCAATCTTTGTTTTGAAACCTCGTATTTATTCGATATCTATATGAAGAACCCATCGCCTTTGTCTGAATTTCCTTTTATTTTTCTCATCATATTTCGACGCGCATAAAAATCGGTAAAAGGCGTTTCTGGGAAAATCGGAAAGCGCAAACCGCCTTTAGGCAGTTTGGTTGCGTAGGTCTCGATAAAATACGCGGATTCAAAAAAAAATCGCCTGAAACGGACACCCGAGGCCCGAGTTATGGCCGTTTGAAGTTTCCTAAATTCAAAGTCACCTTCCACCTTTAAGATGCTGAATTTCAAATGGCCGTAACTTTCGACTCAAACGTCCGTTTGACGCAATCTTTTTTTTGAAACCTCATATTTTTTCGAGATCTATATGAAGAACCCATCGCCTTTGTCTGAATTTCCTTTTATTTTTCTCATCATATTTGGATGCGCATAGGAATCAGTAAAAGGTGTTTTTGGGAAAATAAGCACGCGCAAACTGCCATTAGGTAGTTTGGTTGCGTAGGTCTCGAAAAAATACGCGGATTCAAAAAAAAAATCGCCTGAAACGGACACCCGAGGCCCGAGTTATGGCCGTTTAAAGTTTCCTAAATTCAAAGCGACCTTCCACCTTTAAGATGTTGAATTTCAAATGGCCGTAACTTTCGGCTCGAACGTCCGTTTGATGCAATCTTTTTTTTGAAACCTCGTATCTTTTCGAGATCTATATGAAGATCCCATCGCCTTTGTCTAAATTTCCTTTTATTTTTTTCATCATATTTCGACGCGCATAGGAATCAGTAAAAGGTGTTTTTGGGAAAATAGGCACGCGCAAACCGCCTTTAGGCAGTTTGGTTGCGTAGGTCTCGAAAAAATACGCGGATTAAAAAAAAATACGCCTAAAACGGACACCCGAGGCCCGAGTTATGGCCGTTTAATTTTCCTAAATTCAAAGCCACCTTCCACCTTTAAGATGCTGAATTTCAAATGGCCGTAAATTTCGGCTCGAACGTCCGTTTGACGCAATATTTTTTTTGAAACCTAGTATTTTTTCGAGATCTATATGAAGAACCTATCGCCTTTGTCTGAATTTCCTTTTATTTTTCTCATCATATTTCGACGCGTATAAGAATCAGTAAAAGGCATTTCTGGGAAAATCAGAACGCGCAAACCGCCATTAGGCAGTTTCATTGCGTAGGTCGCGAAAAAATACGCGGATTCAAAAAAAAAATCGCCTGAAACGGACATCCGAGGCCCGAGTTATGGCCGTTTGAAGTTTCATAAATTCAAAGCTACCTTCCACCTTTAAGATGCTGAATTTCAAATGGCCGTAACTTTCGGCTCGAACGTCCGTTTGACGAAATCTTTTTTTTGAAACCTCGTATTTTTTCGAGATCTATATGAAGAACCCATCGCCTTTCTCTGAATTTCCTTTTATTTTTCTCATCATATTTCGACGCGCATAAGAATCAGTAAAAGGAGTTTCTGGGAAAATCGGCATGCGTAAAACCATTTTAGGCAGTTTAGTTGCGTAGGTCTCGGAAAAAAATGCGGATTCAAAATAAAAATCGCCTGAAACGGACACCCGAGGCCCGAGTTATGTCTGTTTGAAGTTTCCTATATTCAAAGCCACCTTCCACCTTTAAGGTGCTGAATTTCAAATGGCCGTAACTTTCGGCTCGAACGTCCGTTTGACGCAATCTTTTTTTTGAAACCTCGTATTTTTTCGGGATCTATATGAAAAACCCATCGCCTTTCTCTGAATTTCCTTTTATTTTTCTCATCATATTTCGACGCGCATAAGAATCAGTAAAAGGCATTTCTGTGAAAAAAGACACGCGCAAACCGCCTTTAGGTAGTTTGGTTGCGTAGGTCTCCAAAAAATACGCGGATTCAAAAAAAAAATCGCCTGAAACGGACACCCGAGGCCCGAGTTATGGCCGTTTGAAGTTTCCTAAATTCAAAGCCACCTTCCACCTTTAAGCTGCTGAATTTCAAATAGCCGTAACTTTCGGCTCGAACGTCCGTTTGACGCAATCTTTTTTTTGAAACCTCGTATTTTTTCGAGATCTATATGAAGAACCCATCGCCTTTTACTGAATTTCCTTTTATTTTTTTCATCATATTTCGATGCGCATATGAATTAGTAAAAGGCGATTCTGGGATAATCGGCACGCGCAAACCGCCTTTAGGCAGTTTGGTTGCGTAGGTCTCGAAAAAATTCGCGGATTCAAAAAAAAAATCGCCTGAAACGGATACCCGAGTTATGGCCATTTGAAGTTTCCTAAATTCAAAGCCACCTTCCACCTTTAAGATGCTGAATTTCAAATGGCCGTAACTTTCGGCTCGAACGTCCGTTTGATGCAATCTTTGTTTTGAAACCTCGTATTTTTTCGAGATCTATATGAATAACCCATCGCCTTTCTCTGAATTTCCTTTTATTTTTCTCATCACATTTCGACGCGCATAAGAATCAGTAAAAGGCATTTCTGCGAAAATCGGCATGCACAAACCGCCTTTAGGTAGTTTGGTTGCGTAGGTATCGAAAAAATACGTGGATTCAAAAAAAAAATGGCCTGAAAAGGACGCCCGAGGCCCGAGTTATGGCCGTTTGAAGTTTCCTAAATTCAAAGCCACCTTCCACCTTTAAGATGCTGAATTTCAAACGGCCGTAACTTTCGGCTCGAACGTCCGTTTGACGCAATCTTTTCTTTGAAACCTCGTATTTTTTCGAGATCTATGTGAATAACCCATCGCCTTTGTCTGAATTTCCTTTTATTTTTCTTATCATATTTCGAAGCGCATAAGAATCAGTAAAAGGCGTTTCTGGGAAAATCGGCACGCGCAAACCGCCTTTAGGCAGTTTGGTTACGTAGGTCTCGAAAAAATACGCAGATTCAAAAAAAAATTCGCCTGAAACGTACACCCGAATCCCGAGTTATTGCCGTTTGAAGTTTCATAAATTCAAAGCCACCCTCCACCTTTAAGATGCTGAATTTCAAATGGCCGTAACTTTCGGTTCGAACGTCCGTTTGACGCAATATTTTTTTTTGAAACCTCGTATTTTTTCGAGATCTATATGAAGAACCCATCGCCTTTGTCTGAATTTCCTTTTATTCTTCTCATCATATTTCGACGCGCATAAGAATCAGTAAAAGGCGTTTCTGGGAAAATCGACACGCGCAAACCGCCTTTAGGTAGTTTGGTTACGTAGGTCTCGAAAAAATACGCAGATTCAAAAAAAAAATTGCCTGAAACGCACACCCGAGGCCCGAGTTATAGCCGTTTGAAGTTTCCTAAATTCAAAGCCACCTTCCACCTTTAAGATGCTGAATTTCAAATGGCCGTTACTTTCAGCTCGAACGTCCGTTCGACGCAATCTTTGTTTTGAAACCTCGTATTTTTTCGAGATCTATATGAAGAACCCATCGCCTTTGTCTGAATTTCCTTTTATTTTTCTCATCATATTTCGACGCGCATAAAAATCGGTAAAAGGCGTTTCTAGGAAAATCGGAAAGCGCAAACCGCCTTTAGGCAGTTTGGTTGCGTAGGTCTCGATAAAATACGCGGATTCAATAAAAAATCGCCTGAAACGGACACCCGAGGCCCGAGTTATGGTCGTTTGAAGTTTCATAAGTTCAAAGCCACCTTCAACCATTAAGATGCTGAATTTCAAATGGTCGTAACTCTCGGCTCGAGCGTCCGTTTGACGCAATCTTTTTTTTGAATCCTCGTATTTTTTTGAGATCTATTTGAAAAACCCATCGCCTTTATTTGATTGTCCTTTTATTTTTTTCATCATATTTCGGCTCGTCTAAGAATCAGTAAAAGGCATTTTTGGGAAAATCGGCAAGCGCAAACCGCCTTTAGGCAGTTTGGTTGCGTAGATCTCGAAAAAATATGCGGATTCAAACAAAAATCGCCTGAAACGGACACCCGAGGTCCGAGTTATGGCCGTTTGAAGTTTCAGAAGTTCAAAGCCACCTTCAACCTTTAAGATGCTGAATTTCAAATGGCCGTAACTCTCGGCTCGAACGTCCGTTTGACGCAATATTTTTTTAGAATCCTCGTATTTTTTCGAGATCTATTTGAAGAACACATCGCCTTTGTCTGAATATCCTTTTATTTTTTTTCATCATATTTCCGCTCGCGTAAGAATCAGTAAAAGGCGTTTTTGGGAAAATCAGCATGCGCAAACCGCCTTTGGGCAGTTTGGTTACGTAGATCTCAAAAAAATACGCGGATTCAAACAAAAATCGCCTGAAACGGACACCCGAGGCCCGAGTTATGGCCGTTTGAAGTTTCATAAATTCAAAGCAACTTTCCACCTTTAAGATGCTAAATTTCAAATGGCCGTAACTTTCGGCTCGAACGTCCGTTTGACGCAATCTTTTTTTGAACCCTCGTATTTTTTCGAGATCTATTTGAAGAACCCATCGCCTTTGTCTGAATTTCCTTTTATTTTTTTATCATATTTCCGCTCGCGTAGGAATCAGTAAAAGGTGTTTTTGGGAAAATCAGCACGTGCAAATCACCTTTAGGTAGTTTGGTTGCGTAGATCTCAAAAAAATACGCGGATTCAAAAAAAAAATTGCCTGACACGGACACCCGAGGTGCGAGTTATGGCCGTTTGAAGTTTCATAAGTCCAAAGCCACCTTCAACCTTTAAGATGCTGAATTTCAAATGGTCGTAACTCTCGGCTCGAACGTCCGTTTGAGGCAATCTTTTTTACGAATCCTCGTATTTATTTGAGATCTGTTTCAAAAAACCCATCGCCTTTGTCTGAATTTCCTTTTATGTTATTCATCATATTTCGGCTCGTATAAGAATCAGTAAAAGGCGTTTTTGGGAAAATCGACGTGCGCAAACCGCCTTTAGGTAGTTTGTTGCGTAGATCTCAAAAAAGTACGCGGATTCAAAAAAAAAATCGCCTGAAACGGACACCCGAGGTCCGAGTTATGGCCGTTTGAAGTTTCATAAGTTCAAAGCCACCTTCAACCTTTAAGATGCTGAATTTCAAATGGCCGTAACTCTCGGCTCGAACGTCCGTTTGACGCAATCTTTTTTTGAATCCTCGTATTTTTTCGAGATCTATTTGAAGAACACATCGCCTTTGTCTGAATATCCTTTTATTTTTTTCATCATATTTCCGCTCGCGTAAGAATCAGTAAAACGTGTTTTTGGGAAAATTGGCATGCGCAAACCGCCTTTAGGCAGTATGGTTGCGTAGATCTCGAAGAAATACGCGAATTCAAATAAAAAATCGCCTGAAACGGACACCCGAGGTCCGAGTTATGGCCGTTTGAAGTTTCATAAGTTCAAAGCCACCTTCAACCTTTAAGATGCTGAATTTCAAATGACCGTAACTCTCGGCTCGAACGTCCGTTTGACGCAATCTGTTTTTTGAATCCTCGTATTTTTTCGAGATCTATTTGAAAAACCCATCGCCTTTGTCTGAATTTCCTTTTATGTTTTTCATCATATTTCGGCTCGTATAAGAATTAGTAAATGGCGTTTTTGGGAAAATCGGCATGCGCAAACCGCCTTTAGGTAGTTTCTTGCGAAGATGTCAAAAAAATACGCGGATTCAAAAAAAAAATTGCCTGACACGGTCACCCGAGGTGCGAGTTATGGCAGTTTGAAGTTTCATAAGTCCAAAGCCACCTTCAACCTTTAAGATGCTGAATTTCAAATGGTCGTAACTCTCGGCTCGAACGTCCGTTTGACGCAATTTTTTTTTGAATCCTCGTATTTTTTTGAGATCTATTTGAAAAACCCATCGCCTTTATTTGATTGTCCTGTTATTTTTTTCATCATATTTCGGCTCGTCCAAGAATCAGTAAAAGGCCTTTTTGGGATAATCGGCACGCGCAAACCGCCTTTAGGCAGTTCGGTTGCCTAGATCTCGAAAAAATACGCGGATTCAAAAAAAATCGCCTGAAACGGACACCCGAGGCCCGAATTATGGCCGTTTAAGTTTCATAAGTTCAAAGCCACCTTCAACCTTTAAGATGCTAAATTTCAAATAGCCGTAACTCGCGGCTCGAACGTCCGTTTGACGCAATCTTTGTTTTGAATCCTCGTATTTTTTCGAGATCTATTTGAAGAACACATCGCCTTTGTCTGAATTTCCTTTTATGTTTTTCATCATATTTCGGCTCGTATAAGAATCAGTAAAAGGCGTTTTTGGGAAAATCAACGTGCGCAAACCGCCTTTAGGTAGTTTGTTGCGTAGATCTCAAAAAAGTACGCGGATTCAACAAAAAAATCGCCTGAAACGGGCACCTGAGGTCCGAGTTATGGCCGTTTGAAGTTTCAGAAGTTCAAAGCCACCTTCAACCTTTAAGATGCTGAATTTCAAATGGCCGTAACTCTCGGCTCGATCGTCCGTTTGACGCAATTTTTTTTTGAATCCTCGTATTCTTTCGACATCTATTTGAAAAACCCATCGCCTTTATTTGAATGTCCTTTTATTTTTTTCATCATATTTCGACTCGTATAATAATCAGTAAAAGGCATTTTTGGGAAAATCGACACGCGCAAACCGCCTTTAGACAGTTTGGTTGCGTAGATCTCCAAAAAATACGCGGATTCAAAAAAAAATCGCCTGAAACGGACACCCGAGGCCCGAGTTATGGCCGTTTGAAGTTTCATAAGTTCAAAGCCACCTTCAACCTTTAAGATGCTGAATTTCAAATGGCCGTAACTCTCGGCTCGAACGTCCGTTTGACGCAATCTTTTTTTTGTATCCTCGTATTTTTTCGAGATCTATTTTGAAAACCCATCGCCTTTGTCTGAATTTTATTTTATGTTTTTCGTCATATTTCGGCTCGTATCAGAATTAGTAAAAGGCGTTTTTGGGAAAATCGGCATGCGCAAACCGCCTTTAGGTAGTTTCCTGCGTAGATCTCAAAAAAATACGCGGATTCAAAAAAAAATTGGCTGAAACGGACACCCGAGGTGCGAGTCAAGGCCGTTTGAAGTTTCATAAGTTCAAAGCCACCTTCAACCTTTGAGATGCTGAATTTCAAATGGTCGTAACTCTCGGCTCGAACATCCGTTTGACGCAATCTTTTTTTTGAATCCTCGTATTTTTTTGAGATCTATTTGAAAAACCCATCGCCTTTATTTGATTGTCCTTTTATTTTTTTCATCATATTTCGGCTCGTCCAAGAATCAGTAAAAGGCCTTTTTGGGAAAATCGGCACGCGCAAACCGCCTTTAGGCAGTTTGGTTGCGTAGATCTCGAAAAAATACGCGAATTCGATAAAAATCGCCTGAAACGGACACCCGAGGCCCGAGTTATGGCCGTTTGAAGTTTTATAAGTTCAAAGTCACCTTCAACCTTTAAGATGCTAAATTTCAAATGGCCGTAACTCTCGGCTCGAACGTCCGTTTGACGCAATCTTTTTTTTGAATCCTCGTATTTTTTTGAGTTCTATTTGAAAAACCCATCAGCTTTATTTGATTGTCCTGTTATTTTTTTCATCATATTTCGGCTCGTCCAAGTATCAGTAAAAGGCCTTTTTGGGAAAATCGGCACGCGCAAACCGCCTTTAGGCAGTTTGGTTGCGTAGATCTCGAAAAAATACGCGTATTCAAAACAAATCGCCTGAAACGGACACCCGAGGCCCGAGTTATGGCCGTTTGAAGTTTCATAAATTCAAAGCCACCTACAACCTTTAAGATGCTAAATTTCAAATGGCCGTAACTCTCGGCTCGAACGTCCGTTTGACGCAATCTTTGTTTTGAATCCTCGTATTTTTTCGAGATCTATTTGAAGAACACATCGCCTTTGTCTGAATTTCCTTTTATGTTTTTCATCATATTTCGGCTTGTATAAGAATCAGTAAAAGGCGTTTTTTGGAAAATCAACGTGCGCAAACCGCCTTTAGGTAGTTTGTTGCGTAGATCTCAAAAAAGTACGCGTATTAAAAAAAAAATCGCCTGAAACAGACACCCGAGGTCCGAGTTATGGCCGTTTGAAGTGTTTCAGAAGTTCAAAGCCACCTTCAACCTTTAAGATGCTGAATTTCAAATGGCCTTAACTCTCGGCTCGAACGTCCGTTTCACGCAATTTTTTTTTGAATCCTCGTAGTCTTTCGAGATATATTTGAAAAACCCATCGCCTTAATTTGAATGTCCTTTTATTTTTTTCATCATATTTCGACTCGTATAATAATAAGTAAAAGGCATGTTTGGGAAAAATCGACACGCGCAAACCGCCTTTAGACAGTTTGGTTGCGTAGATCTCTAAAAAATACGCGGATTCAATAAAAAATCGCCTGAAACGGACACCCGAGGCCCGAGTTATGGTCGTTTGAAGTTTCATAAGTTCAAAGCCACCTTCAACCTTTAAGATGCTGAATTTCAAATGGCCGTAACTCTCGGCTCGAATGTCCGTTTGACGCAATCTTTTTTTTGAATCCTCGTATTTTTTCGAGATCTATTTGAAAACCCATCGCCTTTGTCTGAATTTTCTTTTATGTTTTTCATCATATTTCGGCTCGTATAAGAATTAGTAAAAGGCGTCTTTGCGAAAATCGGCATGCGCAAACCGCCTTTAGGTAATTTCTTGCGTAGATCTCAAAAAAATACGTGGGTTCAAAAAAAATCGCCTGAAACGGACACCCGAGGTGCGAGTCATGGCCGTTTGAAGTTTCATAAGTTCAAAGCCACCTTCAACCTTTAAGATGCTGAATTTCAAATGGTCGTAACTCTCGGCTCGAACGTCTGTTTGACGCAATCTTTTTTTTGAATCCTCGTATTTTTTTGAGATCTATTTGAAAAACCCATCGCCTTTATTTGATTGTCCTTTTATTTTTTTCATCATATTTCGGCTCGTCCAAGAATCAGTAAAAGGCCTTTTTGGGAAAATCGGCACGCGCAAACCGCCTTTAGGCAGTTTGGTTGCGTAGATCTCGAAAAAATACGCGGATTCAATAAAAATCGCCTTAAACGGACACCCGAGGCCCGAGTTATGGCCGTTTGAAGTTTCATAAGTTCAAAGCCACCTTCAACCTTTAAGATGCTAAATTTCAAATGGTCGTAACTCTCGGTTCGAACGTCCGTTTGAGGCAATATTTTTTTTGAATCCTCGTATTTTTTTGAGATCTGTTTGAAAAACCCATCGCCTTTGTCTGAATTTCCTTTTATGTTTTTCATCATATTTCGGCTCGTATAAGAATCAGTAAAAGGCGTTTTTGGGAAAATCGACGTGCGCAAACCGCCTTTAGGTAGTTTGTTGCGTAGATCTCAAAAAAGTACGCGGATTCAAAATAAAATCGCCTGAAACGGACACCCGAGGTCCGAGTTATGGCCGTTTGAAGTTTCATAAGTTGAAAGCCACCTTCAACCTTTAAGATGTTGAATTTCAAATGGCCGTAACTCTCGGCTCGAACGTCCGTTTGACGCAATATTTTTTTTGAATCCTCGTATTTTTTCGAGATCTATTTGAAGAACACATCGCCTTTGTCTGAATATCCTTTTATTTTTTTATCATCTTTCGGCTCGCGTAAGAATCAGTAAAAGGTGTTTTTGGGAAAATCGGCACGCGCAAACCGTCTTTAGGCAGTTTGGTTGCGTAGATCTCGAAGAAATACGCGGATTCAAATAAAAAATAGCCTGAAACGGACACCCGAGGTACGAATTATGGCCGTTTGAAGTTTCATAAGTTCAAAGCCACCTTCAACCTTTAAGATGCTGAATTTCAAATGGCCGTAACTCTCGGCTCGAACGTCCGTTTGACGCAATCTGTTTTTTGAATCCTCGTATTTTTTCGAGATCTATTTGAAAAACCCATCGCCTTTGTCTGAATTTCCTTTTATGTTTTTCATCATATTTCGGCTCGTATAAGAATTAGTAAAAGGCGTTTTTGGGAAAATCGGCATGCGCAAACCGCCTTTAGGTAGTTTCTTGCGTACATCTCAAAAAAATACGCGGATTCAAAAAAAAAATTGCCTGAAAAGGAAACCCGAGGTGCGAGTTATGGCCGTTTGAAGTTTCTTAAGTCCAAAGCCACCTTCAACCTTTAAGATGCTGAATTTCAAATGGCCGTAACTCTCGGCTCGAACGTCCGTTTGACGCAATCTGTTTTTTGAATCCTCGTATTTTTTCGAGATCTATTTGAAAAACCCATCGCCTTTGTCTGAATTTCCTTTTATGTTTTTCATCATATTTCGGCTCGTATCAGAATTAGTAAAAGGCGTTTTTGGGAAAATCAGCATGCGCAAACCGCCTTTAGGTAGTTTCTTGCGTAGATCTCAAAAAAATACGCGGATTCAAAAAAAAAATTGCCTGAAACGGAAACCCGAGGTGCGATTTATGACCGTTTGAAGTTTCATAAGTCCAAAGCCACCTTCAACTTTTAAGATGCTGAATTTCAAATGGTTGTAACTCTCGGCTCGAACGTCCGTTTGACGCAATCTTTTTTTTGAATCCTCGTATTTTTTTGAGATCTATTTGAAAAACCCATCGGCTTTATTTGATTGTCCTGTTATTTTTTTCATCATATTTCGGCTCGTCCAAGTATCAGTAAAAGGCCTTTTTGGGAAAATCGGCACGCGCAAACCGCCTTTAGGCAGTTTGGTTGCGTAGATCTCGAAAAAATACGCGTATTCTAAACAAATCGCCTGAAACGGACACCCGAGTCCCAAGTTATGGCCGTTTGAAGTTTCATAAGTTCAAAGCCACCTTCAACCTTTAAGATGCTAAATTTCAAATGGCCATAACTCTCGGCTCGAACGTCCGTTTGACGCAATCTTTGTTTTGAATCCTCGTATTTTTTCGAGATCTATTTGAAGAACACATCGCCTTTGTCTGAATTTCCTTTTATGTTTTTCATCATATTTCGGCTCATATAAGAATCAGTAAAAGGCGTTTTTGGGAAAATCAACGTGCGCAAATCGCCTTTAGGTAGTTTGTTGCGTAGATCTCAAAAAAGTACGCCGATTCAAAAAAAAATCGCCTGAAACAGACACCCGAGGTCCGAGTTATGGCCGTTTGAAGTTTCAGAAGTTCAAAGCCACCTTCAACCTTTAAGATGCTGAATTTCAAATGGCCGTAACTCTCGGCTCGAACGTCCGTTTGACGCAATTTTTTTTTTGAATCCTCGTATTTTTTCGAGATCTATTTGAAGAACACATCGCCTTTATTTCATTGTCCTTTTATTTTTTTTCATCATATTTCGGCTCGTCCAAGAATCAGAAAAAGGCCTTTTTGGGAAAATCGGCACACGCAAACCGCCTTTAGGCAGTTTGGTTACGTAGATCTCGAAAAAATACGCGGATTCAATAAAAATCGCTTGAAACGGACACCCGAGGCCCGAGTTATGGCCGTTTGAAGTTTTATAAATTCAAAGCCACCTTCAACCTTTAACATGCTGAATTTCAAATGGCCGTAACTTTCGGCTCGAACGTCCGTTTGACGCAATCTTTTTTTGAACCCTCGTATTTTTTCAGGATCTATTTTAAGAACCCATCGCCTTTGTCTGAATTTCCTTTTATTTTTTTCATCATATTTCCACTCGCGTAGGAATCAGTAAAAGGAGTTTTTAGGAAAATTGGCACGTGCAAACCGCCTTTAGGTAGCTTGGTTGCGTAGATCTCAAAAAAATACGCGGATTCAAAAAAAAATCGCCTAAAACGGACACCCGAGGCCCGAGTTATGGCTGTTTGAAGTTTCATAAGTTCAAAGCCACCTTCAACCATTAAGATGCTGAATTTCAAATGGTCGTAACTCTCGGCTCGAGCGTCCGTTTGACGCAATCTTTTTTTGAATCATCGTATTTTTTCGAGATCTATATGAAGAACCCATCGCCTTTGTCTGAATACATTTTATTTTTTTCATCATATTTCCGCTCGCGTAAGAATTAGTAAAAGGTGTTTTTTGGAATATCGGCACGTGCAAACCGCCTTTCGGCAGTTTGGTTGCGTAGATCTCGAAAAAATACGCGGATTCAAAAAAAAATCGCCTGAAACGGACACCCGAGGCCCGAGTTATGGCCGTTTGAAGTTTCATAAGTTCAAAGCCACCTTCAACCTTTAAGATGCTAAATTTCAAATGGCCGTAACACTCGGCTCGAACATCCGTTTGACCCAATCTTCTTTTTGAATCATCGTATTTTTTTGATATCTGTATGAAGAACCCATCGCCTTTGTCTTAATACATTTTATTTTTTTCATCATATTTCCGCTCGCGTAAGAATTAGTAAAAGGCATTTTTGGGAATATCGGCACGTGCAAACAGCCTTTCGGCAGTTTGGTTGCGTAGATCTCGAAAAAATACGTGGATTCAAAAAAAAATTGTCTGAAACGGACACCCGAGGCCCGAGTTATGGCCGTTTGAAGTTTCATAAGTTCAAAGCCACCTTCAACCTTTAAGATGCTGAATTTCAAATGGTCGTAACTCTCGGCTCGAACGTCCGTTTGACGCAATTTTTTTTTGAATCCTCGTATTCTTTCGAGATCTATTTGAAAAATCCATAGCCTTTATTTGAATGTCCTTTTATTTTTTTCATCATATTTCGACTCGTATAATAATCAGTAAAAGGCATTTTTGGGAAAATCGGCATGCGCAAACCGCCTTTAGACAGTTTGGTTGCGTAGATCTCGAAAAAATACGCAGATTCATAAAAAAATCGCCTGAAACGGACACCCGAGACCCGAGTTATGGCCGTTTGAAGTTTCATAAGTTCAAAGCCACTTCAACCATTAAGATGCTGAATTTCAAATGGTCGTAACTCTCGGCTCGACTGTCCGTTTGACGCAATCTTTTTTTTGAATCCTCGTATTTTTTCAAGATCTATTTGAAAAACCCATCGCCTTTATTTGAATGTCCTTTTATTTTTTTCATCATATTTCGGCTCGTATAAGAATCAGTAAAAGGCATTTTTGGGAAAATCCGCACGCGCAAACCGCATTTCGGAAGTTTGGTTGCGTAGATCTCGAAAAAATAAGCGGATTCAAAAAAAATCGCCTGAAACGAACACCTGAGGTCCGAGTTATGGCAGTTTGAAATTTCATAAGTTCAAAGCCACCTTCAACCTTTAAGATGCTGAATTTCAAATGGCCGTAACTCTCGGCTCGAACATCCGTTTGACGCAATCTTCTTCTTGAATCATCGTTTTTTTTCGAGATCTATATGAAGAACCCATCGCCTTTGTCTGAATACATTTTATTTTTTCATCATATTTCCGCTCGCGTAAGAATCAGTAAAAGGCGTTTTTGGGAATATCGGCACCTGCAAACTGCATTTCGGCAGTTTGGTTGCGTAGATCTCGAAAAAATACGCGGATTCAAAAAAAAAATCGCCTGAAACGGACACCCGAGGCCCTAGTTTTGGCCGTTTGAAGTTTCATAAGTTCAAAGCCACCTTCAACCTTTAAGATGCTTAATTTCAAATGATCGTAACTTTCGGCTCGAACGTCCGTTTGACGCAATCTTTTTTTTGAATCTTCGTATTTTTTCGAAGTCTATCTGATAAACCCATCGCCTTTCTCTGAATTTCCTTTTATTTTTTTCATCATATTTCGGCTCGTATAAGAATTAGTAAAAGGCATTTTTGGGAAAATCGGCACGCGCAATACGCCTTTCGGCAGTTTGGTTGCATATATCTCGAAAAAATACGCGGATTCAAAAAAAAAATCGTCTGAAACGGACACCCGAGGCCCGAGTTAAGGCTGTTTGAAGTTTCATAAGTTCAAAGCCACTTTCAACCTTTAAGATGCTGAATTTCAAATGGTCGTAACTCTCGGCTCGAACGTCCGTTTGACGCAATGTTTTTTTTGAATCATCGTATTTTTTAGAGATCTATTTGAGAAACCCATCGCCTTTATTTGAATGTCCTTTTATTTTTTTCATCATATTTCGGCTAGTATAAGAATCAGTAAAAGGCGTTTTTGGGAAAATCGGTATGCGCAAACCGCCTTTAGGTAGTTTGTTGCGTAGATATCAAAAAAATACGCAGATTCTAAAAAAGAATCGCCTGAAACGGACACCCGAGGTCCGAGTTATGGCCGTTTGAAGTTTCATAAGTTCAAAGCCACCTTCAACCTTTAAGATGCTGAATTTCAAATGGTCGTAACTCTCTGCTCGAACGTCCGTTTGACGCAATTTTTTTTTGAATCCTCGTATTTTTTTAGATCTATTTGAAAAACCCATCGCCTTTATTTGAATTTCCTTTTATGCTTTTCATCATATTTCCGCTCGCGAAAGAATCAGTAAAAGGCGTTTTTGGTGAAATTGGCACGTGCAAACCGCCTTTAGGCAGTTTGGTTACGTAGATCTCGAAAAAGTACGTGGATTCAAAAAAAAATCGCCTGAAACGGAAACCCGAGGCCCGAGTTATGGCCGTTTGAAGTTTCATAAGTTCAAAGCCACCTTCAACCTTTAAGATGCTGAATTTCAAATGGTCGTAACTCTCGGCTCGAACGTCGGTTTGACGCAATCTTTTTTTTGAATCCTCGTATTTTTTCGAGATCTATTTGAAAAACCCATCGCATTTGTTTGAATTTCCTTTTATATTTTTCATCATATTTCGGCTCGTATAAGAATTATTAAAAGGCATTTTTGGGAAAATTGGCACGCGCAAACCGCCTTTCGGCAGTTTCGTTGAGTAGATCTCGAAAAAATAAGCGGATTCAAAAAAAATCGCCTGAAACGGACACCCGAGGCCCGAGTTATGGCCGATTGAAGTTTCATAAGTTCAAAGCCACCTTCAACCTTTAAGATGCTGAATTTCAAATGGTCGTAACTCTCGGCTCGAACGTCCGTTTGACGCAATCTTTTTTTCGAATCCTCGTATTTTTTCGAAATCTATTTGAAAAACCCATCGCCTTTATTTGAATGTCCTTTTATTTTTTTCATCATATTTCGGCTCGTATAAGAATCAGTAAAAGGCATTTTTAGGAAAATCGGCACGCGCAAACCACGTTTAGACAGTTTGGTTGTGTAGATCTCGAAAAAATACGTGGATTCAAAAAAAAAAATCGCTTGAAACGGACACCCGAGGCCCGAGTTATGGCCGTTTGAATATTCATAATTTCAAAGCCACCTTCAACCTTTAAGATGCTGAATTTCAAATGGTCGTAACTCTCGGCTCGAACGTCCGTTTGACGCAATCTTTTTGTTGAACCCTCCTATTTTTTCGAGATATATTTGAAAAACCCATAGCCTTTATTTGAATTACCTTTTATTTTTTTTATCATATTTCGGCTCGTCTAAGAATCAGTAAAAAGTGTTTTTGGGAAAATCGGCACGCGCAAACCGCCTTTAGGCAGTTTCATTACGTAGATGTCGAAAAAATACGCGCATTGAAAAAAAAATCGCCTGAAACGGACACCCGAGGCCCTAGTTATGGCCGTTTGAAGTTTCTTAAATTCAAAGCCACCTCAACCTTTAAGATGCTGAATTTCAAATGGTCGTAACTTTCAGCTCGAATGTCCGTTTGACGCAATCTTTTGTTTGAATCTTCGTATTTTTTCGAAGTCTATCTGATAAACCCATCGCCTTTGTCTGAATTTCCTTTTATTTTTTCATTATATTTTGGCTTGTGTAAGAATTAGTAAAAGGCATTTTTCTAAAAATCAGCACACGCAAACCGCGTTTAGGTATGTTGGTTACGTAGATATTGAAAAAATACGCGGATTAAAAAAAAATTGCCTGAAACGGACACCCGAGGCCCGAGTTATGGCCGTTTGAAGTTTCCTAAATTCAAAGACACCTCCAACCTTTAATATGCTGAATTTCAAATGGTCGTAAATTTTGGCTCGAACGTCCGTTTGACGCAATCTTTTTTTTGAATCCTCATATTTTTTCGAGATCTATCTGATAAACCCATCGCCATTGTCTGAATTTCCTTTTATTTTGTTAATCATATTTCGGCTCGCGTAAGAATCAGTAAAAGGCATTTTTCGGAAAATTGGCACGCGCAAACCGCATTTAGGAATTTTGGTTGCGTAGATCTCAAAAAAATACGCGGATTCAAAAAAAAAACACCTGAAACGGACAACCGATCCCCGAGTTATGGCCGTTTGAAGTTTCCTGAATTCATAGCCACCTTCAACCTTTAAGATGCTGAATTTCAAATGGTCGTAACTCTCGGCTCGAACGGCCGTTTGAAGCAATTTTTTTTTTGAATCATCGTATTTTTTCGAGATCTATCTGAAAAACCCAACGCCTTTGTCTGAATTTCCTTTTATTTTTTTTATCATATTTCGGCTCGCGTAAGAATCAGTAAAAGGCATTTTTGGGAAAATTGGCACGTGCTAATTGCCTTTACGCAGTTTGGTTGCGTAGATCTCAAAAAAATACGCGGATTCAAAAAAAAATCGCCTGAAACGGAAACCCGAGGCCCGAGTTATGGCCGTTTGAAGTTTCCTAAATTCAAAGCCACCTTCAACCTTTAAGATGCTGAATTTCAAATGGTCGTAACTTTCGGCTCGAACGTCCGTTTGACGCAATCTTAATTTTGAATCCTCGTATTTTTTCGAGATCTATCTGAAAAATCCATCGCCTTTGTCTGAATTTCCTTTTATTTTTTTCATCATATTTCGGCTCGCGTAAGAATCAGTAAAAGGCATTTTTGGGAAAATCGGTACGCGTAAACCGCCTTTAGACAGTTTGGTTGCGTAGATCTCCAAAAAATACGCGGATTCAAAAAAAAATCGCCTGAAACGGACACCCGAGGCCCGAGTTATGGCCGTTTGAAGTTTCCTAAATTCGAAGCCACCTTCAACCTTTAAGATGCTGAATTTCAAATGGTTGTAACTTTCGGCTCGAACGTCCGTTTGACGCATTCTTTGTTTTGAATCCTCGTATTTTTTCGAGATCTATCTGATAAACCCATCGCCTTTGTCTGAATTTCCCTTTATTTTGTTCATCATATTTCGGCTAGAATAAGAATCAGTAAAAGACGTTTTTCGGAAAATTGGCACGCGTAAACCACGTTTAGGCAGTTTGGTTGCGTAGATCTCGAAAAAATACGCGGATTCAACAAAAAAATCACCTGAAACAGACATCCTAGCCCCGAGTTATGGCCGTTTGAAGTTTCCTAAATTCAAAGCCACCTTCAACCTTTAAGATGTTGAATTTCAAATGGTTGTAACTTTCGGCTCGAACGTCCGTTTGACGCAATCTTTGTTTTGAATCCTCTTATTTTTTTGAGATCTATTTGAAAAACCCATCGCATTTGTCTGAATTTCCTTTTATGTTTTTCATCATATTTCGGCTCGTATAAGAATTATTAAAAGGCATTTTTGGGAAAATTGGCATGCGCAAACCGCCTTTCGGCAGTTTCGTTGCGTAGATCTCGAAAAAATTCGCGGATTCAACAAAAAAATCGCCTAAAACGGACACCCAAGGCCCGAGTTATGGCCGTTTGAAGTTTCATAAGTTTAAAGCCACCTTCAACCTTTAAGATGCTGAATTTCAAATTGTCGTAACTCTCGGCTCGAACGTCCGTTTGACGCAATTTTTTTTTTGAATGTTCGTATTTTTTCGAAGTCTATCTGATAAACCCATCACCTTTGTCTTAATTTCCTTTCATTTTTTTTGTCATATTTCGGCTCGCAAAAGAATCAATAAAAGGCGTTTTTGGGAAAATTGGCACGCGCAAACCGTGTTTAGGCATGTTGGTTGCTTAGACCTCGAAAAAATACGCGGATTCAAAAAAAATCGCCTGAAACGGACACCCAAGCCCCGAGTTATGGCCGTTTGAAGTTTCATAAATTCAAAGCTACCTTCAATGTTTAAGTTGCTAAATTTTCAAATGGTCGTAACTCTCGGCTCGTACGTCCGTTTGACGCAATATTTTTTTTAACCCTCGTATTTTTTCGAGATCTATTTGAAAAATCCATTCCCTTTGTTCGAATTTCCTTTTTTTTTTCTCATCACTTTTCTACACGTATTAGAATCAGTAAAAGACAATTTTTCGAAAAACGGCTGGCGCAAACATCCTTTAGGCAGGTTGGTTGTGTAGGTATCAAAAAAATACGCGGATTCAAAAAAAATTGCCTTAATCGGGCACCCGAGGCCCGAGTTATGGCCGTTTGAAGTTTCATAAATTCAAAGCTACCTTCAATCTTTAAGTTGCTGAATTTTCAAATTGCCGTGACTCTCGGCTCGTACGTCTGTTTGACGCAATTTTATTTATACCCTCGTATTTTTTCGAGATCTATTTGTAAAACCCATCCCCTTTGTTTGAATTTCCTTTTTTTTTCCCATCACTTTTCTACACGTATAAGAATCAGTAAAAGGTGTTTCTTCGATAAACGGCTCGCGCAAACCGCCTTTAGGCAGTTTGGTTATGTATATATCGAAAAAATACGCGGATTCAAAAAAAAATTACCTTAATCGGACACCCGAGGCCCGAGTTATGGCCGTTTGAAGTTTCATAAATTCAAAGCTACCTTCAATCTTTAAGTTGCTGAATTTTCAAATGGCCGTATCTCTCGGCACGTACGTCCATTTGACGCAATTTTATTTTTGAATCCTCGTATTTTTTCGAGATTTATTTGAAAAACCCATCCCTTTTGTTCGAATTTCCTTTTTTTTTCTCATCACTTTTCTACACGAATAAGAATCAGTAAAAGGTGTTTCTTCGAAAAATGGCTCGCGGAAACCGCCTTTAGGCAGTTTGGTTACGTAGATATCGAAAAAATACGCCGATTCACAAAAAAATTCGCCTTAATCGGACACCTAAGGTCCGAGTTATGGCCGTTTGAAGTTTCATAAATTCAAAGCTACCTTTAATCTTTAAGTTGCTGAATTTTCAAATGGCCGTAGCTCTCGGCTCGAACGTCCGTTTGACGCAATCTTTTTTTGGAATCCTCGTATTTTTTCGAGATCTATCTGATAAACCCAACGCGTTTGTCTGAATTTCCTTTTATTTTTTTCATCATATTTCGGCTCGCGTAAGAATCAGTAAAAGGCGTTTTTGGGAAAATTGGCACGCGCAAACCGCGTTTAGGCAGTTTGGTTGCGTAGATCTCAAAAAAATACGCGGATTCAAATAAAAAATCGCCTGAAACGGACACCCGAGACCCGAGTTATGGCCGTTTGAAGTTTCCTAAATTCAAAGCCACCTTCAACCTTTAAGATGCTGAATTTCAAATGGTCGTAACTTTCGGCTCGAACGTCCGTTTGACGCACTCTTTTTTTGGAATCCTCGTATTTTTTCGAGATCTATCTGATAAACCCATCGACTTTGTATGAATTTCCATTTTTTTTTTCATCATATTTCTGCTCGCGTAAGAATCAGTTAATGACGTTTTTGGGAAAATTGGCACGCGCAAACCGCATTTAGGCAGTTTGGTTGCATAGATCTCAAAAAAATACGCGAATTCAAAAAAAATGGCCTGAAACGGACACCCGAGGCCCGAGTTATGGCCGTTTGAAGTTTCCTAAATTCAAAGTCATTTTCAACCTTTAAGATGCTGAATTTCAAATGGTCGTACCTTTCAGCTCGAACGTCCGTTTGACGCAATCTTTTTTTTGAATCCTCGTATTTTTTCGAAGTCTATCTGATAAACCCATCGCCTTTGTCTGAATTTCCTTTTACTTTGTTCACCATATTTCGGCTCGCGTAAGAATCAGTAAAAGGCGTTTTTCGGAAAATTAGCACGCGCAAACCGCGTTTAGGCAGTTTGATTGCGTAGATCTCGAAAAAATACACGGATTCAACAGAAAATCCACTGAAACGGACACCCGAGGCCCGAGTTATGGCCGTTTGAAGTTTCCTAAATTCAAAGCCACCGTCAACCTTTAAGATGCTGAATTTCAAATGGTCGTAACTTTCGGCTCGAACGTCCGTTTGACGCAATCTTTTTTTTGAATCCTCGTATTTTTTGGAGATCTATCTGAAAAACTTATCGCCTTTGTCTGAATTTCCTTTTATTTTTTTCATCATATTTCGGCTCGGGTAAGAATCAGTAAAAGGCGTTTTTCGTAAAATTAGCACGCGCAAACCGCGTTTAGGCAGTTTGGTTGCGTAGATCTCGAAAAAATACGCGGATTCAAAAAACAAAATCGCCTGAAACGGACACCCGAGGCCCGCGTTATGGCCGTTTGAAGTTTCCTAAATTCAAAGCCACCTTCAACCTTTAAGATGCTGAATTTCTAATGGTCGTAACTTTCGGCCCGAACGTCCGTTTGACGCAATCTTTTTCTTGAATCCTCGTATTTTTTCGAGATCTATCTGATAAACCCATCGACTTTGTCTGAATTTCCTTTTATTTTTTTCATCATATTTCTGCTCGCGTAAGAATCAGTTAAAGACGATTTTCGGAAAATTGGCACGCGCAAACCGCGTTTAGGCAGTTTGGTTGCGTAGATCTCAAAAAATACGCGGATTAAAAAAAAATCAACCAAAACGGACACCCGAGGCCCGAGTTATGGCCGTTTGAAGTTTCCTAAATTCAAAGCCACCTTCAACCTTTAAGATGCTGAATTTCAAATGGTCATAACTTTCGGCTCGAACGTCCGTTTGACGCAATCTTTTTTTTGAATCCTCGTATTTTTTCGAGATCTATCTGAAAAACTTATCGCCTTTGTCTGAATTTCCTTTTATTTTTTTCATCATATTTCGGCTCGGGTAAGAATCAGTAAAAGGCGTTTTCCGTAAAATTAGCACACGCAAACCGCGTTTAGGCAGTTTGGTTGCGTAGATCTCGAAAAAATACGCGGATTCAAAAAATAATCACCTGAAACGGACACCCGAGCCCCGAGTTATGGCCGTTTGAAGTTTTCCTAAATTCAAAGTTACCTTAAACCTTTAAGATGTTGAATTTCAAATGGTTGTAACTTTCGGCTCGAACGTCCGTTTGACGCAATCTTTTTTTTGAATCTTCGTATTTTTTCGAAGTCTATCTGATAAACCCATCGCCTTAGTCTGAATTTCCTTTTATTTTTTTCATCATATTTCGGCTCGCGTAAGAATCTGTAAAAGGCGTTTTTGGGAAAATGGGCACGCGCAAACCGTGTTTAGGCATGTTGGTTGCGTAGATCTCGAAAAAATACGCGGATTAAAAAAACAATCGCCTGAAACAGACACCCGAGGCCCGAGTTATGGCCGATTGAAGTTTCCTAAATTCAAAGCCACATTCAACCTTTAAGATGCTGAATTTCAAATGGTCGTAACTCTCGGCTCGAACGTCCGTTTGACGCAATCATTTTTTTGAATCCTCGTATTTTGTCGAGATATATCTGATAAACCCATCGCCTTTGTCTGAATTTCCCTTTATTTTGTTCATCATATTTCAGTTCGGGTAAGAATCAGTAAAAGGCGTTTTTGGGAAAATCGGCACGCGCAAACCGCCTTTGGTTGCGTAGATCTCGAAAAAATACACGGATTCCAAAAAAATCGCCTGAAACGGACACCCGAGGCCCGAGTTATGGCCGTTTAAAGTTTCCTAAATTCAAAGCCACCTTCAACCTTTAAGATGCTGAATTTCAAATGGTCGTAACTTTCGGCTCGAACGTCCGTTTGACGCAATCTTTTTTTTGAATCCTCGTATTTTGTCGAGATCTATCTGATAAACCCATCGCCTTTGTCTGAATTTCCCTTTATTTTGTTCATCATATTTCGGCTCGCGTAAGAATCAGTAAAAGGCGTTTATGGGAAAGTCGGCACGCGCAAACCGCCTTTGGGCAGTTTGGTTGCGTAGATCTCGAAAAAATACGCGGATTCAAAAAACAAAATCGCCTGAAACGGACACCCGAGGCCCGCGTTATGGCCGTTTGAAGTTTCCTAAATTCAAAGCCACCTTCAACCTTTAAGATGCTGAATTTCTAATGGTCGTAACTTTCGGCCCGAACGTCCGTTTGACGCAATCTTTTTCTTGAATCCTCGTATTTTTTCGAGATCTATCTGATAAACCCATCGACTTTGTCTGAATTTCCTTTTATTTTTTTCATCATATTTCTGCTCGCGTAAGAATCAGTTAAAGACGATTTTCGGAAAATTGGCACGCGCAAACCGCGTTTAGGCAGTTTGGTTGCGTAGATCTCAAAAAATACGCGGATTAAAAAAAAATCAACCAAAACGGACACCCGAGGCCCGAGTTATGGCCGTTTGAAGTTTCCTAAATTCAAAGCCACCTTCAACCTTTAAGATGCTGAATTTCAAATGGTCGTAACTTTCGGCTCGAACGTCCGTTTGACGCAATCTTTTTTTTGAATCCTCGTATTTTTTCGAGATCTATCTGAAAAACCCATCGCCTTTGTCTGAATTACTTTTAATTTTTTCATCATATTTCGGCTCGCGTAAGAATCAGTAAAAGGCGTTTTCGGGAAAATCGGCACACGCAAACCGCGTTTAGGCATGTTGGTTTCGTAGATCTGGAAAAAATACGCTGATTCAAAAAAAAATCGCCTAAAACGGACACCCGAGGCCCGAGTTATGGCCGTTTGAAGTTTCCTAAATTCAAAGCCACCTTCAACCTTTAAGATGCTGAATTTCAAATGGTCGTAACTTTCGGCTCGAACGTCCGTTTGACGCAATCTTTTTTTTGAATCCTCGTATTTTTTCGAGATCTATCTGAAAAACCCATCGCCTTTGTCTGAATTACTTTTAATTTTTTCATCATATTTCGGCTCGCGTAAGAATCAGTAAAAGGCGTTTTCGGGAAAATCGGCACACGCAAACCGCGTTTAGGCATGTTGGTTTCGTAGATCTGGAAAAAATACGCTGATTCAAAAAAAAATCGCCTAAAACGGACACCCGAGGCCCGAGTTATGGCCGTTTGAAGTTTCCTAAATTCAAAGCCACCTTCAACCTTTAAGATGCTGAATTTCAAATGGTCGTAACTTTCGGCTCGAACGTCCGTTTGACGCAATCTTTTTTTTGAATCCTCGTATTTTTTTGAGATCTATCTGAAAAACCCATCGCCTTTGTCTTAATTCCTTTTAATTTTTTCATCATATTTAGGCTCGCGTAAGAATCAGTAAAAGGCATTTTCGGGAAAATCGGCACACGCAAACCGCGTTTAGGCATGTTGGTTGCGTAGATCTGGAAAAAATACGCTGATTCAAAAAAAAATCACCTGAAACGGACACCCGAGGCCCGAGTTATGGCCGTTTGAAGTTTCCTAAATTCAAAGCCCCCTTCAACCTTTAAGATACTGAATTTCAAATGGTCGTAACTTTCGCTCGAACGTCCGTTTGACGCAAACTTTTTTTTGAATCCTCGTATTTTTTTGAGATCTATCTGAAAAACCCATCGCCTTTGTCTGAATTTCCTTTTTTTTTTAATCATATTTCGGCTCGCGTAAGAATCAGTAAAAGCCGTTTTCGGACAAATCGGCACGCGTAAACCGCATTTAGGCATGTTGGTTGCGTAGATCGTGAAAAAATACGCGGATTCAAAAAAAAATCGCCTGAAACGGACACCCGAGGCCCGATTTATGGCCGTTTGAAGTTTCCTAAATTCAAAGCCATCTTCAACCTTTAAGATGCTGAATTTCAAATAGTCGTAAGTTTCGGATCGAACGTCCGTTTGACGTAATCTTTTTTTTGAATCCTAGTATTTTTTCGAGATCTATCTGATAAACCTATCGACTTTGTCTGAATTTTCCTTTTTTTCAATCATATTTCTGCTCGCGTAAGAATCAGTAAAAGGCGTTTTTCGGAAAATCGACACGTGCAAACTGCGTTTAGGAAGTATGGTTGCGTATATCTCAAAAAAATACGCGGATTCAAAAAAAGAATCGCCTGAAACGGACATCCGAGGCCCGAGTTATCGCCGTTTGATGTTTCGTAAATTCAAAGCCACCTTCAACCTTTAAGATGCTGAATTTCAAATGGTCGTCACTTTCGGCTCGAACGTCCGTTTGACGCAATCTTTGTTTTGAATCCTCGTATTTTTTCGAAGTCTATCTGATAAACCCATCCCCTTTGTCTGAATTTTCTTTTATTTTTTTCATCATATTTTGGCTCGCGTAAGAATCAGTATAAGGCATTTTTATAAAAATTGGAACCAGCAAATCCCGTTTAGGTTTGTCGGTTGCGAAGATCTCAAAAAAATACGCGGATTCAAAAAAAAATCGTCTGAAACGGACACCCGAGGCCCGAGATATGGCCATTTGAAGTTTCCTAAATACAGAGCCACCTTCAACCTTTAAGATGCTGAATTTCAAATGGTCGTAACTTTCGGCTCGAACGTCCGTTTGACGCAATTTTTTTTTTGAATCCTCGTATTTTTCGAAGTCTATCTGATAAACCCATCGCCTTTGTTTGAATTTCCTTTTATTTTGTTCATCAAATTTCGCCTCGCGTAAGAATCAGTAAAAGACGTTTTTGGGAAAATCGGCACGCGCAAACCGTGTTTAGGTATGTTGGTTACGTAGATCTCGAAAAAATACGTGGATTAAAAAAAAATAGTCTGAAACGGACACCCGAGGCCCGAGTTATGGCCGTTTGAAGTTTACTAAATTCAAAGCCACCTTCAACCTTTAAGATGCTGAATTTCAAATTGTCGTAACTTTCGGCTCGAACGTCCGTTTGACGCAATCTTTTTTTTGAATCCTCGTATTTTTTCGAGATCTATCTGATAAACCTATCAACTTTGTCTGAATTTCCTTTTTTTGCAATCATATTTCTGCTCGCGTAAGAATCAGTAAAAGGCGTTTTTCGGATAATCGGCACGTGAAAACTGCGTTTAGGCAGTATGGTTGCGTATATCTCAAAAAAATACGCGGATTCAAAAAAAAAATCGCCTGAAACGGACAACTGAGGCCCGAGTTATGGCCGTTTGAAGTTTCGTGAATTCAAAGTCACCTTCAACCTTTAAGATGCTGAATTTCAAATGGTCGTAACTTTCGGCTCGAACGTCCGTTTGACGCAATCTTTTTTTTGAATCCTTGTATTCTTTCAAAGTCTATCTGATAAAACCATCCCCTTTGTCTGAATTTGCTTTTATTTTTTTCATCATATTTTGGCTCGCGTAAGAATCAGTATAAGGCATTTTTCTAAAAATTGGAACTAGCAAACCCCGTTTAGGTTTGTCAGTTGCGTATATCTCGAAAAAATACGCGGATTCAAAAAAAAAATCGTCTGAAACGGACACCCGAGGCCAGAGTTATGGCCATTTGAAGTTTCCTAAATTCAAAGCCACCTTCAACCTTTAAGGTGCTGAATTTCAAATGGTCGTAACTTTCGGCTCGAACGTCCGTTTGACGCAATCTTTTCTTTGAATCCTCGTATTTTTTCGAGATCTATCTGATAAACCTATCAACTTTGTCTGAATTTCCTTTTTTTGCAATCATATTTCTGCTCGCGTAAGAATCAGTAAAAGGCGTTTTTCGGAAAATCGGCACGTGCAAACTGCGTTTAGGCAGTATGGTTGCGTATATCTCAAAAAAATACGCGGATTTAAAAAAAAATCGCCTGAAACGGACATCTGAGGCCCGAGTTATGGCCGTTTGAAGTTTCGTGAATTCAAAGTCACCTTCAACCTTTAAGATGCTGAATTTCAAATGGTCGTAACTTTCGGCTCGAACGTCCGTTTGACGCAATCTTTTTTTTGAATCCTTGTATTTTTTCAAAGTCTATCTGATAAAACCATCCCCTTTGTCTGAATTTGCTTTTATTTTTTTCATCATATTTTGGCTCGCGTAAGAATCAGTATAAGGCATTTTTCTAAAAATTGGAACTAGCAAACCCCGTTTAGGTTTGTCAGTTGTGTATATCTCGAAAAAATACGCGGATTCAAAAAAAAATCGTCTGAAACGGACACCCGAGGCCCGAGTTATGGCCGTTTGAAGTTTCCTAAATTCAAAGCCACCTTCCACCTTTAAGATGCTGAATTTCAAATGGTCGTAACTTTCGGCTCGAACGTCCGTTTGACGCAATCTTTTTTTTGAATCGTCTTATTTTTTCGAGATCTATCTGATAAACCCAACGCGTTTGTCTGAATTTTCTTTTATTTTTTTCATCATATTTCGGCTCGCGTTAGAATCAGTAAAAGGCGTTTTTGGGATAATCGGCACGCGCAAACCGCGTTTAGGCAGTTTGGTTGCATAGATCTCAAGAAAATACGCGGATTCGAATAAAAAATCGCCTGAAACGGACACCCAAGGCCCGAGTTATGGCCGTTTGAAGTTTCCTAAATTCAGAGCCACCTTCAACCTTTAAGATGCTGAATTTCAAATCGTCGTAACTTTCGGCTCGAACGTCCGTTTGACGCAATCTTTTTTTTGAATCCTCGTATTTTTTCGAGATCTATCTGATAAACCTATCGACTTTGTCTGAATTTCCTTTTTTTGCAATCATATTTCTGCTCGCGTAAGAATCAGTAAAAGGCGTTTTTCGGAAAATCGACGCTTGCCAACTGCGTTTAGGCAGTATGGTTGCGTATATCTCAAAAAAATACGCGGATTCAAAAAAAAAATCGCCTGAAACGGATATCCGAGGCCCGAGTTATGGCCGTTTGAAGTTTCGTGAATTCAAAGCCACCTTCAACCTTTAAGATACTGAATTTCAAATGGTCGTAACTTTCGGCTCGAACGTCCGTTTGACGCAATCTTTTTTTTGAATCCTCGTATTTTTTCGAAGTCTATCTGATAAAACCATCCCCTTTGTTTGAATTTGCTTTCATTTTTTTCATCATATTTTGGCTCGCGTAAGAATCAGTATAAGGCATTTTTCTAAAAATTGGAACCAGCAAACCCCGTTTAGGTTTGTCAGTTGCGTAGATCTCAAAAAAATACGCGGATTCAAAAAAAAATCGTCTGAAACGGACACCTGAGGCCCGAGTTATGGCCGTTTGAAGTTTCCTAAATTCAAAGCCACCTTCAACCTTTAAGATGCTGAATTTCAAATTGTCGTAACTTTCGGCTCGAACGTCCGTTTGACGCAATCTTTTTTTTGAATCCTCTTATTTTTTCGAGATCTATCTGATAAACCCAACACGTTTGTCTGAATTTTCTTTTATTTTTTTCATCATATTTCGGCTCGCGTTAGAATCAGTAAAAGGCGTTTTTGGGAAAATCGGCACGCTCAAATCACCTTTAGGCAGCTTGGTTGCGTAGATCTCGAAAAAATACGCGGATTCAAAAAAAATCGCCTGAAACGGACACCCAAGGTCCGAGTTATGGCCGTTTGAAGTTTCATAAATTCAAAGCTACCTTTAATCTTTAAGTTGCTGAATTTTCAAATGGCCGTAGCTCTCGGCACGTACGTCCGTTTGACGCAATTTTTTTTTTGAATCCTCGGATTTTTTCTAGATCTATTTGAAAAACCCATCCCCTTTGTTCGAATTTCCTTTTTTTTTCTTACCACTTTTCTACACGTATAAGAATCTGTAAAAGGCATTTTTTCAAAAAACGGCTGGCGCAAACCGCCTTTAGGCTGGTTGGTTGAGTAGATATCGAAAAAATAAATGAATTCAACAAAAAAATCGCCTTAATCGGACATCCGAGGCCCGAGTTATGGCCGTTTGAAGTTTCATAAATTCAAAGCTATCTTTAATACTTAAGATGCTGAATTTTCAAATGGCCGTAACTCGCGGCTCGAACGTCCGTTTGACCCAATTTTATTTTTGAATCCTCGTATTTTTTTGAGATATATTTGAAAAATTCATTCCCTTTATTCGAATTTCCTTTTTTTTTTCTCATCATGTTTCTACACGTATAAGAATTAGTAAGAGAAATTTTCTCAAAAAACGGCTCGCGCAAACCGCCTTTAGGCGGTCTGGTTACGTAGATATCAAATGAATACGCGGATTCAATAATAAAATCGCCTTAATCGGACACCCGGGGCCCGAGTTATGGCCGTTTGAAGTTTCATAAATTCATAGCAATGAAATCTTTAATATGATGAATTTTCAAATGGTCGTAACTTTCGGCTCGAACGTCCGTTTGACGCAATTTTTTATTGAATCCTCGTATTTTTTCGAGATCTATTTGAAAAACCCATCCCTTTGATTCAAATTTCCTTCTTTTTTTCATCACGTTTCTACACGTATAAGAATCAGTAAAAGGCATTTTTACAAAAAACGGCTCACGCATACCGCCTTTAGGTAGTTTGGTTACGTAAATATCAAATGAATACGCAGATTCAATAAAAAAATCGCCTTAATCGGACACCCGAGGCCCGAGTTATGGCCGTTTGAATTTTCATAAATTCATAGCTATGAAATCTTTAATATGCTGAATTTTCAAATGGCCGTAACTTTCGGCTCGTACGTCTATTTGACGCAATTTTTTTTTGAACACTCGTATTTTTTCGAGATCTATTTGAAAAACCCATTCCCTTTATTCGAATTTCCTTTTTTTTCCATCACGTTTCTACACGTATAAGAATCAGTAAAAGACGTTTTCTCAAAAAAGGCTAGCGCAATCCGCCTTTAGAAAGTTTGGTTGCGTAGGTATCGAAAAAATACATGAATTCAACAAAAAAATCGCCTTAATCGGACACCCAAGGCCCGAGTTATGGCCGTTTGAAGTTTCATAAATTCATAGCTACCTTCAATCTTTATGATGTTGAATTTTCAAATGGTCGTAACTTTTGGCTCGAACGTCCGTTTTACGCAATTTTTTTTTGAACCCTCATATTTTTTTGAGTTCTATTTGAAAAACCCATCCCCTTTATTCGATTTTCCTTTTTTTTTCAATCACGTTTCTACACGTATAAGAATCAGTAAAAGGCATTTTTCGAAAAAAGGCTCGTGTAAACCGTCTTTAGGCAGTTTAGTTACGTAGATATTAGAAGAATACGCGGATTCAATAAAAAAATCGACTTAATCGGACACCCGAGGCCCGAGTTATGGCCGTTTGAAGTTTCATAAATTCATAGCTACCTTCAATCTTTAATATGCTGAATTTTCAAATGGTCGTAACTGTCGGCTCGAACGTTCGTTTGACACAATTTTTTTTTTGAACCCTCGTATTTTTTTGAGATCTATTTGATAAACTCATCCCCTTTATTCGAATTTCCTTTTTTTTATCACGTTTCTACACGTATAAGAATCAGTAAAAGGTATTTTTTTGAAAAACTGCTCGAGCAAACCGCCTTTTGGCAGTTTGGTTACATAGATATCGAAAAAATACGCGGATTTAAAAAAAATCGCATTAATCGGACACCCGAGGCCCGAGTTATGGCCGTTTGAAGTTTCATAAATTCAAAGCTACCTTCAATATTTAAGAAGTTGAATTTTCAAATGGCCTTAACTCGCGGCCCGAATGTCTGTTTGACCCTATTTTATTTTTGAATCCTCGTATTTTTTTGAGATATATTTGAAAAACCCATCCCCTTTATTCGAATTTCCTTTTTTTTTTCTCATCACGTTTCTACACGTATGAGAATCAGTAAGAGAAATTTTCTCAAAAATCAGCTCGCGCAAACCGCCTTTAGGAGGTCTAGTTACGTAGGTATCAAAAAAATACACGGATTCAAAAAAAAAATTTGCCTCAAACGGACAACCGAAGCCCGAGATATGGACGTTTGAAGTTTCATAAATTCAAAGCTACCTACAATCTTTAAGATGCTGAATTTTCAAATGGCCGTAACTCTCGGCTTGAACGTCCGTTTGACGCAATTTTTTATTGAATCCTCGTATTTTTTCGAGATCTATTTGAAAAACCCATCCCTTTGATTCAAATTTCCTTCTTTATTTCATCACGTTTCTACACGGATAAGAATCAGTAAAAGACATTTTTACAAAAAACGGCTCACGCAAACCACCTTTAGGCAGTTTGGTTGCGTCGATATCGAAAAAATACGTGGATTCAATAAAAAAATCGCCTTAATCGGACACCCGAGGCCCGAGGTATGGCCGTTTGTAGTTTCTTAAATTCAAAGTTACCTTCAATCTTTAATATGCTGAATTTTCAAATGGTCGTAAATTTCGGCTTGAACGTTCGTTTGACGTAATTATTTTCTTGAATCCTCATATTTTTTTTAGATTTATTTGATAAATTCATCCCCTTTATTCGAATTTCCTTTTTTTTTTTCATCACGTTTCTACACGTATAAGAATCAGTAAAAGGTGCTTTTTTGCAAAACTGCTTGAGAAAACCGCCTTTTGGCAGTTTGGTTACGTAGATATCGAAAAAATACGCGGATTCAAAAAAAAAATCGCCTTAATCGGATACCCGAGGCCCGAGTTATGGCCGTTTGAAGTTTCATAAATTCAAAGCTACCTTCAATCTTTAAGATGCTGAATTTTCAAATGGTCGTAACTGTCGGGTCGAACGTTGGTTTGACGCAATTTTTTTTTGAATCCTCGTTTTTTTTCGAGATCTATTTGAACAACTCATCCCCTTTGTTCGAATTTCCTTATTTTTTTCTCATCACGTTTCTACACGTATAAGAATCAATAAAAGGTTTTTTTTCGAAAAATGGCTCGCGCAAACCACCTTTAGGCCATGTAGTTGCGTAGATATCGAAAAATACACGGATAAAAAAAAATTGCCTTAATCGGACACCCGAGGCCCGAGTTATGGCCGTTTGAAGTTTCATAAATTCAAAGCTACCTTCAATCTTAAAGATATTGTATTTTCATATGGTCGTAACTTTTGGCTCGAATGTCGATTTGACGCAATTTTTATTTTGAATCCTCGTATTTTTTCTAGATCTATTTGAAAAACAAATCCCCTTTGTTCGAATTTCCTTTTTTTTTCTCATCACGTTTTTACACATATAAGAATCAGTAAAAGGTTTTTTTTTTCTAAAAATGACTCGCGCAAACCTCCTTTAGGCGGGTTGGTTGCGTAGATATTGAAAAAATACGCATATTCAAAAGAAAATCGCCTTAATCGGACACCCGAGGACCGAGTTATGGCCGTATGAAGTTTCATAAATTTAAAGCTACCTTCAATCTTTAAGATGGTGAATTTTCAAATAATCGTAACTTTTGACTCGAATGTCCTTTTGACGCAATTTTATTTTTGATCCCTCGTATTTTTTCGAGATCTATTTGAAAAACTCATCCGCTTTAATTGAATTTCCTTTTTATTTTTTCATCGTATTTCTACTCATATAAGATTGAGTAAAAGACGTTTTTTGAAAAATCGGCTAGCTCAAACCGCCTTACGGTAGTTAGGTTGCGTAGATATTGAAAAAATACAAAGGTTCAAAAAAAAAATCTCCTGAAACAGACATCCAAAGCCCGAGTTATGGCCGTTTGAAGTTTCCAAATTCACAGTTACCTTCAATCTTTAAGATGCTGAATTTTCAATTGATCGTAACTTTTGACTCGAATGTCCTTTTGACCCAATTTTATTTTTGATTCTTCGTATTTTTTTGAGATCTATTTGAAATATGCATCCACTTTTATTGTATTTCCTTTTTATTTTTTCATCGTATTTCTACTCATATAAGAATGAATAAAAGACGTTTTTTGAAAAATTGGCTCGCTCAAACCGCCTTACGATAGTTCGGTTGCGTAGATATCGAAAAAATATGCAGGTTCAATAAAAATTCGGCTGAAACGGACGTCCGAAACCCGTGTTATGGCCGTTTGAAGTTTCCCAAATTCACAGCTACCTTTAATCTTTAAGATGTTGAATTTTCAAATGATTGTAACTTTTGACTCGAATGTCCTTTTGACGCAACTTTTTTTTGATTCCCCATATTTTTTTTAGATCTATTTGAAAAACTCATCTGCTTTAATTGAATATCCTTTTTATTTTTTCATCGTATTTCTACTCATATAAGAATGAACAAAATGCTTTTTTTGAAAAATCATCTCGCTCAAACCGCCTTATGGTAGTTCGGTTGCGTAGATATCAAAAATATACGCAGGTTCAAAAAAAAATCGCCTGAAACGGACGTCCGAACCCCGAGATATGGCCGTTTGAAGTTTCCTAAATTCATAGCTACCTTCAATCTTTAAGATGCAGAATTTTCAAATGATCGTAACTTTTGACTCAAACGTCCTTTTGACGCAATTTTTTTTATTCCTCGTATTTTTTCAATATCTATTTGAAAAACTCATCCGCTTTAATTGAATTTCCTTTTTATTTTTTCATCGTATTTCTACTCATATAAGAATGAGTAAAAGGTATTTTTTCAAAAATCAACTCACTCCAACTACTCTATGGTAGTTCGGTTGAGTAGATATCGAAAAAATACGCAGGTAAAAAAAAATCGCCTGAAACGAACGTCCGAAGCCCGAGTTATGGCCATTTGAAGTTTTCCAAATTCAAAGCTACCTTCAATCTTTAAGATGCTGAATTTTCAAATGATCGTAACTTTTGACTCGAATGTCCTTTTGACGCAATTTTGTTTTTGATCCCTAATATTTTTTCGAGATCTATTTGAAAAATTCATCCGCTTTAATTGAATTTCCTTTTTATTTTTTCATCGTATTTCTACTCATATAAGAATGACTAAAATGCATTTTTTGAAAAATTGGCACGCTCAAACCGCCTTACGGTAGTTCGGTTGCGTAGATATCAAAAAAATATGAAGGTTCAAAAAAAAATCGCCTGAAACGGACGTCCGAAACCCAAGTTATGGCCGTTTGAAGTTTCCAAAATTCACAGCTACCTTCAATCTTTAAGATACTGAATTTTCAAATTATCGTAATTTTGACTCGAATGTCCTTTTGGCGCAATTTTTTTATTGATTCCTTGTATTTTTTCGAGATCTACTTGAAAAACTCATTTGCTTGAATTGAATTTCATTTTTATTTTTTCATCGTATTTCTACTAATATAAGAATGAGTAAATGGGATTTTTTGAAAAATCGGCTCGCTCAAACCGCCTTACGGTAGTTTGGTTGCGTAGATATCGAAAAAATACAAGGTTCAAAAAAATAAACACCTGAAACGGACGTCCGAAGCCCAAGTTATGGCCGTTTGAAGTTTCCCAAATTCACAGCTACCTTCAATCTTTAAGATGCTGAATTTTCAAATGGTCGTAACTTTTGACTCGAATGTCCTTTTGACGCAATTTTTTTTTGATTCACCGTATTTTTTCGAGATCTATTTGAAAAACTCATCCGCTTTCATTGAATTTCCTTTTTATTTTTTCATCGTATTTCTACTCATATAAGAATGAGTGAAAGGCATTTTTTGAAAAATCGGACATCCGAAGCTCGAGTTATGGCCATTTCAATTTCCTTTTTTTTTCTCATCTTATTTCTACTCATATAAGAATGAGAAAAAAGGCATTTTTTTAAAAATTGGCTAGGACAAACCGCCTTACGGCAGTTTGGTTGAATAGATATCGAAAAAATACGTAGGTTAAAAAAATATCGCCTGAAACGGACATCCGAAGCTCGAGTTATGTCGTTTGAAGTTTCCCAAATTCAAAGCTACCTTCAATCTTTAAAATGCTGAATTTTTTCAAATGATCGTAACTTTGGACTCGAATGTCCGTTTGACGCAATTTTTTTTGATCCCTTGTATTTTTTCGTGATCTATTTGAAAAACTCATCCTCTTTAATTGAATTTCCTTTTTATTTTTTCATCATATTTCTACTCATATAAGAATCAGTAAAAGACATTTTTTTAAAAATTGTTCGCTTAAACCGCCTTATGGAAGTTTGGTTGCATAGATATCGAAAAAATATCCGAAGCTTGAGTTATGGCCGTTTGAAATATCTCAAATTCAAAGCTACCTTCAATCTTTAAGATGCTATAGTCCATGGACTTTTTGGTGATCTAGAATTCCGACCTCATTTTTGCTAAACTTTTTCGTGGACGTCCGTAAAGACCTTAGCTATGGAGCCAGTTAGTCGTCACGGCCAAAACATCCCATTTTAAGGTAAAACGAGCCCTAGAGTAGGTAAACCCCCTATTTTACCGATATTCGTGTGCTATAGTCCATGAACTTTTTGGTGATCTGGAATTCCAACCTCATTTTTGCGAAAATTTTTCATGGATGTTCGTTAAGACCTTAGCTATGGAGCCAATTGGCTCTCACATCCAAAACGTCCCATTTTCAAGGACAAATGAGGCCTGGATCAGGTAAACTCCGCATTTTGTTGATTTTCTTGTGCTATAGTCCGTGGTCTTTTTCGTGATCTGGAATTCCGACCTAATTTTTGCCAAATTTTTTTGTAAACGTCCGTTAAGACCTTATTTATGGAGCCAGTTGTCCTCAAGGCCAAAACATCCCATTTGCAAGGTCAAACGACCTCCGGATCAGGTAAACCCCCCATTTTGCCAATTTTTGTATGTTATAGTCCAAGGACTTTTTGCTGATCTAGAATTCCGAGCTCATTTTCACCAAAAATTTTCGTGGACGTCCGTTAAGACCTTAGCTATGGAGCCAGTTAGAACTCATGGCCAAAACGTCCCATTTTTAATGTCAAACGAGATCCGGAGCAGGTAAACCCCCCATTTTGCCAAGTTTCGTGCACTATAGTCCATGGACATTTTGGTGATATGAAATTTCGATCGTATTTTTACCAAAAATTTTCGTGGAAGACCGTTAAGACCTTGACTATGGAGCGAGATGGCTTCACGGCCAAAACGTCCCATTTTGAAGGTCCAACGATCCCTAGAGCAGGTAAACCCCCCATTTTACCGATTTTCGTGTTTCGTAGTCCATGGACTTTTTGGTGATCTGAAATTCCGACCTCATTTTTGCCAAAAATTTTCGTGGACATCCTTTAAGACCTTAGATATAGAGCCAATTAGCCCTCACGACCAATACGTCCCATTTTGAAGGTCAAACGAGCCCCAGATCAGGTAAATCCCCCATTTTGCTAATTTTCGTGTGTTATAGTCCATGAACTTTTTGGTGATCTGGAATTCCGAGCTCATTTTTGCCAAAAATTTTCATGGACATCCGTTAATACCTTAGCTATTGAGCTAGTTGACCCTCATTGCCAACACGTCCCATTTTCAAGGTCAAACGGACCCCGGATCAGGTTAACCCCGGATTTTGCTAATTTTCGTGTGCTATTAGTTCATGGTCTTTTTGGTGATCTGCAATTCGAACTCATTTTTGCCAAAACTTTTTGTGGACGTCCGTCAAGACCTTAGCTATGGATTATGTTGCCCTCACTACCAAAATCACCCATTTTCAAGGTCAAACGATCCCGGAGTAGGAAACCCCCCATTTTGCTGAATTTTGTGTGATATAGTCCATGGACTTTTTGGTAATCTGGAATTCCGACCTCATTTTTGCCAAAAATTTTCATGGACATCCGTTAAGATCTTAGCTATAGAGCAGTAGGCCGTCACAGCCAAAACGTCCCATTTTCAAGGTCAAACAGACCCTGGATAAGGTAAACCCCACATTTTGTCTATTTTTGTGTGCTATAGTCCATGGACTTTTTGGTGATCCGGAATTTCGACCTAAATTTTGCCAAATTTTTTCGTAAACATCCGTTAAGACCATATTTATGGAGCCAGGTGGCCCTCAAGGCCAAAACATCCCATTTGCAAGATCAAATGACCCCCGGATCAGGTAAACCTCACATTTTGCCGATTTTCATTTGCTATAGTCCATGGACTTTTTGGTGATCTGGAATTTCGAGCTCATTTTTGCCAAAATTTTTTGTGGACGTCCGTTAAGACCTTAACTATGGAGCCAGTTTACCCTCACGGCCAAAACATCCCATTTTCAAAGTCACACGACCTCGGATCAGGTAAACCCCACATATCGCTAATTTTCGTATGCTATAGTCCATGGACTTTTTGGTGATCTGGAATTCCGAGCTCATTTTTATCGAAATTTTTCGTGGACATACGTTAAGACCTTAGCTATGGAACCAGTTGGTTCTCATGACCAAAACATCCTATTTTCATTGTCAAACGATATCCAGAGCAGGTAAACCCCCCATTTTGCCAATTTTCGATTGCTATAGTCCATGAAATTTTTGGTGATCTGAAATTCCAACCTCATTTTTGCCAAATTTTTTTGTGGAAGTCTATTAAGACCTTAGCTATTGAGCGTGATGGCCTCACGGCCAAAACGTCCCATTTTGAAGGTCAAACGATCCCCAGAGTAGTTAAATCCCCCATTTTACCAATTTTCGTGTGCTATAGTCTAAGGACTTTTTGGTGATCAAGAATTCCGACCTCATTTTTGCCAAAATATTTTGTGGACATCCTTTAAGACCTTAGCTATGGAGCCAGTTAGCCCTAACGGCCAATACGTCCCATTATGAAGGTCAAACGAGCCCCATAGTAGGTAAGCCCTCCATTTTGCCAATTTTCGTGTGCTATAGTCCATGAACTTTTTGGTGATCTAGAATTTCGACCTCATTTTTGCAAAAAATTTTAAGACCTTAGATATTAAGCTAGTTGGCCCTCACGGCCAAAACATCCCATTTTCATGGTCAAACAGACCCCGGATCAGGTAAACCCCACATTTTGGCGATTTTCGTGTGCTATAGTCCATGGACTTTTTGGTGATCTGGAATTTCGAGATCATTTTTGCAGAAATATTTTGTGGACGTCTGTTAAGACCTTAGGTATGGATTCAGTTAGCCCTCACGGCCAAAACATCCTATTTTCAAGGTCAAACGACCCCCGGGGAAGGTAAACCCTCCCCCCCAATTTTTCCAATTTTCGTGTGCTATAGTCCATGCATTTTTTGGTCATCAGGAATTCAAACCTCAATTTTGCCAAAATTTTTCGTGGACGTCCGTTAAGACCTTAGCTATGGAGCTAGTTTGCCCTCACAGCCAAAACGTCCCATTTTGAAGTTCAAACGAGCACCAGAGCACGTAAACCCCCTATTTTGCCAATTTTCGTGTGCTATAGTCCATGGAATTTTGGGTGATATGGAATTCCGACCTCAGTTTTGCCAAAAAATTTTGTCGACGTCCGTTAAGACCTTAGGTATAGAGCCAGTTGACCCTCACGATCAAAACGTCCCATTTTCAAGGTCAAACGAACCCCAGAGCAGGTAAACTCCCCATTTTGCCAAATTTTGTGAGCTATAGTCCATGGACTTTTTGGTGATCTGGAATTCCGACCTCATTTTTGCAAAAAATTTTCATCGACGTTCGTTAAGACCTTAGTTATGGAGCCAGTTAGCCCTCACGGCCAAAACATCCCATTGTCAAGTTCAAATGGACCCTGGATAAGGTAAACCCCTATTTTGCCGATTTTCGTGTGCTATAGTCTATGGAGTTTTTGGTGATATGGAATTTCGAGCTCATTTTTACCGAAATCTTTCTTGGACGTCCCATAAGACCTTAACTATGGATTCTGTTAACCCTCACGGCCAAAACATCCCATTATAAAGGTCAAATGATCCTCGGAGCAAGTGAACCCCCCATTTTGACGATTTTCGTATGCTATATAGTCCATGGACTTTTTGGTGATCTGGAATTCCGACCTCATTTTTGCCAAAAGTTTTCGTAGACGTCCGTTAAGACCTTAGTTATGGAGCCAGTTGGCGCTCATAGCCAAAACATCCTATTTTCGAGGTGAAACGGCCCCCTGATCAGGTAAACCCCCTATTTTATCCGATTTTCGTGTGCTATAAGTCCATGGACTTTTTGGTGATCCGGAATTCCGACCTCATCTTTGCCAAATATTTTTGTGGACGTCTGTTAAGACCTTTGCTATTAAGCTAGTTGGCCCTCACGGACCCCGGAGCAGGTAAACCTCCCATTTTGCCAATTTTTGTGTGCTATAGTCTATGGTCTTTTTGGTGAAATGGATTTCGACCTCATTTTTGCCAAAAATTTTTGTGGACATCCGTGAAGACCTTATCTATGGAGCCAGCTCACCCTCAAGGCAAAAACGTCCCATTTTCAAGGTCAAACGGGCCCCGAATCAGGTAAAACCTCATTTTGCTTATATTCGTGCGTTATAGTATATGGACTTTTTGGTGATCTGGAATTCCGATCTCATGTTTCCCAAAATTTTCGTGGACGTCCGTTAAGAACTTACCTATGGAGCCAGTGGGCCTTCACGGCCAAAACATCCCATTTTCGATGTCAAACGAACCCCGGAGCAGGTAAACCACCCATTGTGCCGATTTTCGTGTGCTATAAGCCAATGTCTTTTTGGTGATTTAGAATTCTGAGTTCATTTTTCTGAAATTTTTCGTGGACGTCCGTTAAGACCTTAGCTATGGAGCCAGTTGGCCCTCACGGCCAAAACGTCCCATTTTCAAGGTCAAACGAACCCAAAGCAGGTAAACCCCCTATTTTACCAATTTTCGTGTGCATCCATGGACTTTCTGGTGATCTGGAATTCCGACCCTATTTTTGCCAAATTTTTTTGTGGACGTCCATTAGGACCTTAGCGATGGAGTCAGTTGACCCTCACGGCCAAAACGTCCCATTTTCAAGGTCAAACGAACCCTGGAGCAGGTAAACCCCCCATTTTGCCAATTTTCGTGTGCTATAGTCCAAGGACTTTTTGGTGATCTAGAATTCCGAGCTAATTTTTGCTAAAAAAATTTGTGGACATCCGTTAAAACCTTATCTATGGAGCCAGTTGGCCCTCACACCCAAACGGCCCATTTTTAAGGTCAAATGATCCCCGGAGCAGGTAAACCCCCCATTTTACCGATTTTCGTATACTATAGTTCACCATCTTTTTTGGTGATCTGGAATTCCAAGCTCATTTTTACCAAAATTTTTGTGGACGTCCGTTAAGACCCTAGTTGTGGAGCCAGCTGGCCCTCATGGCCAAAACGTCCCATTTTCAAGGTCAAACGGGCATCGAATCAGGTAAATCCCGCAATTTGCCTATTTTCATGTGCTATAGTCCATGGACTTTTTGGTGATCTAGATTTCCGTGCTCATTTTTGTCAAAATTTTTTGTGGACGTCCGTTTAGACCATTGATATGGATTCAGTTAGCCATCACGACCAAAACATCCCATTTTCAAGGTCAAACGAGCATCGGAGCAGGTAAACCCCCCATTTTACTGATTTTCGTGTGCTATAGTCCATGGAATTTCTGGTGATCTGCAATTCCGACCTAATTTTTGCCAAATATTTTCGTGGACTTCCGTTAAGACCTTAGCTATGGAGCTTGTTGGCCCTTACGGCAAAAATGTAGCATTTTAAAGGTCAAACAGGCCCTGGATCTGGTAAACCCCCTATTTTGCCGATATTCGTGAGGTATAGTCCAAGGACATTTTGGTTATCTGGAATTCTGAACTCATTTTTGTCGAAATTTCTCGTGGACGTCCGTTTAGATCTTAGCAATGGATTCAGTTGGCCCTCAAGGCCAAAACATCCCATTTACAAGGTCAAACGAACCCCAAAGTAGGTAAACCCCCCATTTTGTCAATTTTTGTATGCTATAGTCCATGGATTTTTTGGTGATCCAGAATTTCGACCTCATTTTTGCCAAAAATTTTTGTCGATGTCTGTTACGAGCTTAGATATGCAGATAGTTGGCCTTCATGCCCAACGACCCATTTTCAAGTTCAAATGATCCCCGGAGCAGGTAAACCCCCAATTTTACCAATTTTTGTGTGCTATAATTCACCATCTTTTTTGGTGACTTGGAATTCCGACCTAATTTTTGCAAATATTTTTGTGGACGTTCTTTAAGACCTTAGCTATGGAGCCAGTTGGCCCTCACGGCCAAAACATCTCATTTTCAAGGTTAAACGGGCCCTGGATCAGGTAAACAACGACTTTTGCCGATTTTCCAGTGCTATTGTCCATGGGCTTTTTTTGTGATCTAGAATTCTTAGCTCATTTTTGATGAAATTTTTCGTGGACGTCCGTTAAGACCTTAGTTATGGATTCAGTTAGTCCTCACGGCCAAAACATCTCATTTTCAAGGTCAATTGATCCCTGGAGCAGGTAAACCCCACATTTTGCTGATTTTCGTGTGCTATAGTCCATGGACTTTTTGGTCATTTGGAATTCCGACCTAATTTTTGCCAAAAATTTTCATGGATGTCCGTTCAAACCTTAGCTATGGAGCCAGTTAGCCCTCACGGCAAAAAGATCCCATTTTCAAGGTCAAACGAATCCCGAAGCAGGTAAACCACCCCTATTTTGCCAATTTTCGTGTGCTATAGTCCATGGACTTTTTGGTGATCTAGAATTCCGAGCTCATTTTTGCTAAAAAATTTTGTGGACATCCGTTAAAACCTTATCTATGGAGCCAGTTGGCCCTCACACCCAAACGACCCATTTTTAAGGTCAAATGACCCCCGGAGCAGGTAAATCCCCCATTTTACCGAATTTCATTTACTATAGTTCACCATCTTTTTTGGTGATCTGGAATTCCAAGCTCATTTTTACCAAAATTTTTGTGGACGTCCGTTAAGACCCTAGTTGTAGAGCCAGCTGGCCTTCATGGCCAAAACGTCCCATTTTCAAGGTCAAACGGGCACCGAATCAGGTAAATCCCGCAATTTGCCTATTTTCGTGTGCTATAGTCCATGGACTTTTTGGTGATCTGGATTTCTGTGCTCATTTTTGTCAAAATTTTTCGTGGACGTCCGTTTAGACCATTGATATGGATTCAGTTAGCCTTCACGGCCAAAACATCCCATTTTCAAGGTCAAACGAGCATCGGAGTAGGTTAACCCCCTATTTTGCTGATTTTCGTGTGCTATAGTCCATGAAATTTCTGGTGATCTGCAATTCCGACCTAATTTTTGCCAAATATTTTCGTGGACTTCCGTTAAGACCTTAGCTATGGAGCTTGTTGGCCCTTACGGCAAAAATGTAGCATTTTAAAGGTCAAACGGGCCCTGGATCTGGTAAACCCCTTATTTTGCCGATATTCGTGAGGTATAGTCCATGGACATTTTGGTTATCTGGAATTCCGAACTCATTTTTGTTGAAATTTCTCGTGGACGTCCGTTTAGATCTTAGCAATGGATTCAGTTGGCCCTCAAGGCCAAAACATCCCATTTACAAGGTCAAACGAACCCCAAAGTAGGTAAACCCCCCATTTTGTCAATTTTTGTATGCTATAGTCCATGGATTTTTTGGTGATCCAGAATTTCGACCTCATTTTTGCCAAAATTTTTTGTCGATGACTGTTAAGAGCTTAGATATGTAGACAGTTGGCCTTCATGCCCAACGGCCCATTTTCAAGTTCAAATGATCCCCGGAGCAGGTAAACCCCCCATTTTACCAATTTTTGTGTGCTATAGTTCACCATCTTTTTTGGTGACCTGGAATTCCGACCTAATTTTTGCAAATATTTTTGTGGACGTTCTTTAAGACCTTAGCTATGGAGCTAGTTGGACCTCACGGCCAAAACATCCCATTTTCAAGGTTAAACGGGCCCTGGATCAGGTAAACAACGACTTTTGCCGATTTTCGTGTGCTATTGTCCATGGGCTTTTTTTGTGATCTAGAATTCTTAGCTCATTTTTGATGAAATTTTTCGTGGACGTCCATTAAGACCTTAGCTATGGATTCAGTTAGCCCTCACGGCCAAAACATCTCATTTTCAAGGTCAATTGATCCCTGGAGCAGGTAAACCCCCCATTTTGCTGATTTTCGTGTGCTATAGTCCATGGACTTTTTGGTCATTTGGAATTCCGACCTAATTTTTGCCAAAAATTTTCATGGATGTCCGTTCAAACCTTAGCTATGGAGCCAGTTAGCCCTCACGGCAAAAACGTCCCATTTTCAAGGTCAAACGAATCCCAAAGCAGGTAAA
>NC_064283.1:47785-116980 GCF_019186545.1 Solanum stenotomum
CCCCCCCCCCATTTTGCCAATTTTTGTGTGCTATAGTCCATGGACTTTTTGGTGATCTGGATTTCGACATCATTTTTGCCAAAATTTTTTGTGGACATCCGTTAAGACCTTAGTTATGGAGCCAGTTTACCCTCAAGGCAAAAAGGTCCCATTTTTAAGGTCAAACGGGCCCCGGATCAGGTAAATTCCCTATTTTGCCAATTTTCGTGTGCTATGTATATGGACTTTTTAGCGATCTGGAATTCCAATCTCATGTTGGCCAAAATTTTTCGTGGACGTCCGTTAAGGACTTAGCTACGGAGCCATTTGGCGCTCACGGCCAAAACATCCCATTTTCGAGGTCAAACTAATCCCAGAGCAGGTAAACCTCCCATTTTTGCCAATTTTCGTGTGGTATATTCCAATGGCTTTTTGGTGATTTAGAATTTCGAGCTCATTTTTCTGAAATTTTTTGTGGACGTTTTTTAAGACCTTAGCTATGGAGCCAATTGGCCCTCATGACCAAAACGTCCCATTTTCAAGGTCAAACGAGCCCAGAGCAGGTAAACGAGTCCATGAAGTTTTTGGTGATCTGGAATTTCGACCTCATTTTTGCCATATTTTTTTGTGGACGGCCATTAGGACCTTAGCGATGGAGCCAGTTGACCCTCACAGCCAAAACGTCCCATTTTCAAAGTCAAACGAACCCCAGAGCAGCTAAACCCCCTATTTTGCCAATTTTCGTGTGCTATAGTCCATGGACTTTTTGGTGATCTGGAATTCCAACCTTATTTTTGCCAAAAATTTTTGTGGACGTCCGATAAGACCTTAGCTATGGAGCCAGTTGGCCCTCATGGCAAAAATGTACCATTTTAAAGGTCAAACGGGACCTGGATTTAGTAAACCCCCCATTTTGCCGATTTTCGTTTGCTATAGTCCACAGACATTTTGGTGATCTGGAATCCCGAGCTCATTTTTGCTGAAATTTTTCGTGGATGTCTGTTATGTCCTTAGCTATAGATTAAGTTAGCCCTCACGGCAAAAACATCCCCTTTTCAAGGTCAATCGTTCCCTGAAGCAGGTAAATCCCCCATTTTGCTGATTTTTGTGTGCTATAGTCCATAAAATTTTTGGTGATCTGGAATTCCGTGATTATTTTTGCCAAAAGCTTTTGTGGACGTCCATTAAGACCTTAGCTATGGAGCTAGTTGGCCCTCACGGCCAAAATGTCCCATTTTCAAGGTCAAACGGGCCCCGGATCAGGTAAACCTCGCATTTTGCTGATTTTCATGTGTTATAGTCCATGGACTTTTTGGTGATGTGGAATTCCGAGCTCATTTTGGCTGAAATATTTCATGGACATTCGTTAAGACCTTACCTATGGAGTCAGTTGACCCTCACAGCCAAAACGCTCCAGTTTCAAGGTCAAACGAAACTTGGAGCATGTAAACCCCCCATTTTACCAATTTTCGTGTGATATAGTGCATGGACTTTTTGGTGATCTGGAATTTCGACCTCATTTTTGCCAAAAATTTTTGTGGATATCCGTTAAGACCTTAGCTATGGAGCCAGTTGATCCTCACGGCCAAAACGATCTATTTTAAAGGTCAAACGATCCCCGGAGCAGGTAAACCCCCATTTTGCCAATTTTCGTGTGCTATAGTCCATGGACATTTTGGTGATCTGGAATTACGACTTAATTTTTTCCAAAAATTTTCATGGACGTTCGTTAAGACCTTAGCTAGGGAGCCAGTTGGCCCTTATGGTCAAAACGTCCCATTTTCAAGGTCGAACGGGCCTCGGATCAAGTAAACCCCGCATTTTGCCGATTTTCGTGTCATATAGTCCATGAACTTTTTGGTGATCTGGAATTTTGAGCTCATTTTTGCCGAACATTTTCGTGGACGTCCGTTAAGACCATGGGTATGGATTCAGTTAGCCCTCACAGTCAAAACATCCCATTTTCAAGGTCAAACGATCCCCGGAGAAAGTAAACCCCTTATTTTGCCAATTTTCGTGTGCTATAGTCCATGGACTTTTTGGTGATCTGCAATTGCGTCCTCATTTTTGCCAAAAAATTTCGTGGACGTCCGTGATGACCTTAGCTATGGAGCTAGTTTCTCGCAAGGCCAAAACGTCCCATTTAAAAGGTGAAACAAACTCCGAAGCAGTTAAACCACCCCCCTCCCTCATTTTGCCAATTTTCATGTGCTATAGTCCATGGACTTTTTGGTGATCTAGAAATCCGACCTCATTTTTGCCAAATATTTTTTATGGAAGTCTGTTAAGATTTTAGCTATGGAGCCAGTTGGCCCAAATATCCAAAACGCCCCATTTTCAAGGTCAAACGGGCCCCAGATCAGGTAAACCCCGAATTTTATCAATTTTCATGTGCTATAGTCCATGGACTTTTTGGTGATCTAGAATCCGTGCTTATTTTTGCCAAAAGTTTTCGTGGACGTCCATTAAGACCTTAGATATGGAGCCAGTTGGCCCTCACGGCCAAAATGTCCCATTTTCAAGTTTAAACGGTCCCCAGATCAGGTAAACCCCACATTTTGCTAATTTTAGTGTGTTATAGTCAATGGACTTTTTGGTGATCTGGAATTCCGAGCTCATTTTGGCTGAAATTTTTTGTGGACGTCCGTTAAGACCTTAAGCTATGGATCCAGTTGACCCTCACGGCCAAAACGGCCCATTTTATGGTTAACCCCGCATTTTGCCAATTTTCGTGTCCTATATTAAATGGATCGTTTGGTAATTTGGAATTCGGACCTCAATTTGGCCGAAATTTTCCATTGACGTCCGTTAAGACCTTAGTTATGGAGCCAGTTTGCACTCACGGCCAAAACGACCCATTTTCAAGATTAAACGATCCCCAGAGCAGGTAAACCCCCTATTTTGTCAATTTTTGTGTGCTATATTCACCATCTTTTTTTGTGATCCGGAATTCTGAACTCGGTTTTGCCAAAACACTTCATGGACGTCCATTAAGACATTAGTTATGGAGCCAATTGGCTCTCACGACCAAAAAAACCCATTTTCAAGGTCAAATGAATCTCGGAGCAAGTAAACCCCCCTATTTTGCCAATTTTCGAGTAATATAATTCACCATCTTTTTTGGTGATCCGGAATTTTGACCTTATTTTTGTCGAAATTTTTATTGGACATCTATTAAGACCTTAGCTATGGCGCTAGTTGTTCCTTACGGCCAAAACGGCCCATTTTCTAGGTCAAACGATCCCTGGAGCAAGTAAACCCCTTATTTTGCCATTTTTCGTGTGCTATAGTTCACCATCATTTTTGGTGATCTGGAATTCTATCCTTATTTTTGCCTAATTTTTTTCATGGACATCCGTTATGACCTTAGCTTTGGAGCCATTTGGCCCTTAGGGCCAAAACAACCAATTTTAAAGGTCAAAGAATCCCCGGAGCAGGTAAACCCCCCATTTTGCCGATTTTCTTGTACTGTATATCACCATCTTTTTTAGTGATCCGGACCTGCGATCTCATTTTTGCCAAAATTTTTCATGGACATCTGTTAAGACCTTTGCTATAGAACCAATTCGCCGTCACGGCCAAAAAGGCCTATTTCAAGGTCAAACGAGCCCTGGAGCAAGTAAACCCCCCATTTTGCCAATTTTTGCGTGCTATAGTCCATGGACTTTTGGGTGATATGGAATTCCGACCTCATTTTTGCCAAAAAAATTTGTTGACGTCTGTTAAGACCATAACTATGGAGCCAGTTGACCCTCACGGTCAAAACGTCCCATTTTCAAAGTCAAACGAACCCCAGAGCCGATAAACCCCCCATTTTGCCAAATTTTGTGTGCTATAGTCCATGGACTTTTTGGTGATCTGGAATTTTGACCTCATTTTTGCCAAAATTTTTCATAGACGTCCGTTAAGACCTTAGCTATGGAGCCAGTTGGCCCTCACGACCAAAACATCCCATTTTCAAGTTCAAACGGCCCCCGGATCAGGTAACCCCCTATTTTGCCCGATTTTTGTGTTTTATAGTCTATGGACTTTTTGGTGATCCGGAATTCCGACCTCATTTTTGCCAAAATTTTCTGTGGACGTCCGTTAAGACCTTAGATTTGGAGCCAGTTGGCCCTCATGACCAAAACATCCCATTTTCAAGTTCAAATGGACCCCGGATAAGGTAAACCCCCTATTTTGCCGAGTTTCGTGTGCTATAGTCCATGGAGTTTTTGGTGATATGGAATTCCGAGCTCATTTTTGCCGAAATCTTTCTTGGACGTCCCATAAGACCTTAGCTATGGATTTTGTTAACCCTAACGGCCAAAACATCCCATTTTCAATGTCAAATGATCCCCGGAGCATGTAAATCCCCCATTTTGATGATTTTCGTATGCTATAGTCCATGGACTTTTTGGTGATCTGGATTTCGAGCTCATTTTTACAAAAGAATTTTGTGGACGTCCGTTAGGAGCTTAGTTATGGAGCCAGTTGGCCCTTATAGCCAAAACGTCCCATTTTTAAGGTCAAACGGCCCCCGGATCAGGTAACCCCCCATTTTGCCCTATTTTTGTGTGCTATAGTCCATGGACTTTTTGGTGATCCGGAATTCCGACCTCATTTTTGCTAAAATTTTCTGTGGACGTCCGTTAAGACCTTAGCTATGGAGTCAGTTGGCCCTCATGGCCAAAACATCCCATTTTCAAGGTCAAACGAACCCCGGAGCAGGTAAACCCCCCACTTTGCCAATTTTTATGTGCTATAGTCCATGGACTTTTTGGTGTTGTGGATTTCGACCTCATTTTTGCCAAATTTTTTTGTGGACATCCATTAAGACTTTAGTTATGGAGCCAGTTCACCCTCAAGGCAAAAACATCCAATTTTCAAGGTCAAACGGGCCCCGGATCAGGTAAACCCCCCATTTTGCTTATTTTCGTGTGTTATAGTATATGGACTTTTTAGTGATTTGGAATTCCAATCTCATGTTTGCCAAAAATTTTCATGGACGTCCGTCAAGAACTTAGCTATGGATCCAGTTCACCCTCAAGGCAAAAACATCCAATTTTCAAGGTCAAACGAACCCAGAGCAGGTAAACCCCCTATTTTCCCAATTTTCGTATGCGTCCATGGACTTTCTGGTGATCTGGAATTCCGACCCCATTTTTGCCAAATTTTTTTGTGGACGTCCATTAGGACCTTAGCGATGGAATCAGTTGACCCTCACGGCCAAAATGTCCCATTTTCAAGGTCAAACGAACCCCGGAGCAGGTGAACCCCCCATTTTGCCAATTTTCGTGTGCTATAGTCCATGGACTTTTTGGTGATCTGGAATTCCGAGCTCATTTTTACAAATTTTTTTTGTGGACTTTCGTTAAGACATTATCTATGGAGCCAGTTGGCCCTCACACCCAAACAACCCATTTTTAAGGTCAAATGATCCCCGAAGCAGGTAAACCCCCCATTTTATCGATTTTCATGTGCTATAGTTCACCATCTTTTTTGGAGAACTGGAATTCCGACTTTATTTTTACCAAAATTTTTGTGGACGCCCATTAAGACCCTAGCTATGGAGCCAGTTGGCCCTCACGGCCAAAACGTCCCATTTTCAAGGTCAAACGAGCCCTAGATCAGGTAAACCCCGCAATTTGCCTATTTTTGTGTGATATAGTCCATGGACTTTTTGGTGATCTGGAATTCCAAGCTCATTTTTGACAACAATTTTCGTGGACGTCCGTTTAGACCATTGCTATGGATTCAGTTAGCCTTCACTTCCAAAACATCCCATTTTCAAGGTCAAACGAACATCAGAGCAAGTAAACCCCCCATTTTGCTGATTTCATTTGCTATAGTCCATGGACTTTCTGGTGATCTGGAGTTCTGACCTAATTTTTGCCAAAAATTTTCGTGAACGTCCGTTAAAAACTTAGCTATGGAGCCAGTTGGCCCTCACGACAGAAACATCCTATTTTAAAGGTTAAACAGGCTCTGGATGTGGTAAACCCCCAATTTTGCCGATTTTCGTGTGCTATAGTCCATGGACTTTTTGGTGATCAGGAATTTCGAGCTCATTTTTACCGAAATTTTTCGGGGATGTTCGTTAAGACCTTATCTATGGATTAAGTTAGCCCTCACAGCCAAAACATCCCATTTTCTAGATCAATCGTGCCACGGAGCAGGTAAATCCCCCATTTTGCCGATTTTCGTGTGCTGTAGTCCATGGAATTTTTGGTGATCTAGAATTTCGAGCACATTTTTGTCGAAATTTTTCGTGGACGTCCGTTAAGACCTTAGCTATGGAGCCAGTTAGCCCTCATGGCCAAAAGGTCCTATTTTCGAGGTCGAATGGGCTTCGAATCAGGTAAATCCCGCATTTTTGCCGATTTTCGTTTGCTATAGTCCATGGACTTTTTGGTGATGTGGATTCTGTGCTCATTTTTGCCGAAATTTTTCGTGGACGTCCTTTCAGACCATAGCTATGGATTTAGTTAGCCCTCACAGCCAAAACATCCCATTTTCAAGGTCAAATGAGCTCCGGAGCAGGTAAACCCCCCTATTTTGCCAATTTTCGTGTGCTATAGTCCATGCACTTTTAGGTGATCCGAAATTGAGTCCTCATTTTTGCCAAAAAATTTTGTGGTCGTCCGTGAAGACCTTAGATATGGAGTCAGTTTGTCCACAAGGCCAAAACGTCCCATTTACAAGGTGAAACGAACCCTGGAGCAGGTAAACCCCCTATTTTACCGATTTTCGTGTGCTATAGTCCATGGGCTTTTTGGTGATCTGGAATTCCGACCTCATTTTTGCCAAAAATTTTCATGGAAGTCCGTTAAGACCTTAATTATGGAGCCAGTTGGCCCTCACGGCCAAAAAGTCCCATTTTCAAGGTCAAACAGGCCCCGGATCAGGTATACCCCGCATTTTGTCGATATTCGCATGCTATATAGTCCATGGACTTTTTGGTGATCTGGAATCCGAGCCCATTTTTGCTAAAAGTTTTTGTGGACGTCCATTAAGACCTTAGCTATGGAGCAAGTTGGCCCTCACTGCCAAAATGTCCCATTTTCAAGGTTAAACGTGCCCCGGATCAGGTAAACCCCGCATTTTGCTGATTTTCATGTGTTATAGTCCATGGACTTTTTGGTGATCTGGAATTCCGACCTAATTTTTTCCAAAATATTTTGTGGACGTCCGTTAAGACCTTAGCTATGGAGCAAGTTGACCCTCACGGCCAGAACGTCCCATTTTAAAGGTCAAACAATCCGCAGAGCAGGTAAACCCCCATTTTGCCGATTTTCGTGTGCTATTGTCCATGTACTTTTTGGTGATCTAGAATTTCGACTTAAATTTTTGCCAAAATTTTTTGTGGACGTCCGTTAAGACCATATATATGGAGCCAGTTGGCCCTCACAGCCAAAACGTCCCATTTACATGGTCAAATATGCCCGGATCAGGTAAACCCCCCATTTTGCCAATTTTCGTGTGCTATAGTCCACAGATTTTTTGGTGATCTGGAATTCCGATTTTCGTGGATGTCCGCTAAGACCTTAGCTATGTATTCAGCTAGCCCTCACGGCCAAAACATCTCATTTTCAAGGTCAAATGTGCCCCGGAGCAGGTAAACCCACCATTTTTCCAATTTTCGTGTGCTATAGTCGATGCACTATTTGGTGATTTCGAATTCCAAGCTATTTTTTGCCAAAATTTTTCATGGACGTACGTTTAGACTTTAGCTATAGAGCCAGTTGGCCCTCGAGACCAAAACATCCCATTTTCAAGGTAAAACGAGCCCCGGAGCAGCTAAACCCCTTATTTTGCAAATTTTCGTGTGTTACAGTCCATAGACGTTTTGGTGATCTGGAATTCTGACCTCATTTTTGCCAAACTTTTTCATGGACGTCCGTTAAGACCTTAGCTATGGAGCCAGTTAGCCCTCACGGCCAAAACATCTTATTTTCAAGGTCAAACTGGCCCCGGATCAGGTAAACACCGCATTTTGCCAATTTTCGTGTGCTATAGTCCATGAACTTTTTTGTGATCTGGAATTCTGAGCTCATTTTTGTCAAAATTTTTCGTAGACGTCCGTTAAGACCTTCGATATGGATTCAGTTAGCTCTCGCGACCAAAACATCCGATTTTCTAGGTCAAACGGGCCCTGGAGCAGGTAAACCCCTTACTTTTCCGATTTTCGTGTGCTAGTCCATGGACTTTTTGGTGATCTGGAATTTCGATCTAATTTTTGCCAAATTTTTTTGTGGACATCCGTTAAGACCTTAGATATAGAGCCAGTTGGCCCTCACGGCCAAAATGACCCATTTTCAAGGTCAAACAGTCCCTAGATTAGGTAAACCCACTATTTTGCCAATTTTTGTGTGCTATAGTCCATGGACTTTTTGGTGATCTGGAATTCCATCCTCATTTTTGCCAAAAATTTTTGTGGCATCCGTTAAGACCTTAGTTGTGGAGACAGTTGGCCCTCACTGCCAAAATGTCCCATTTTCAAGATCAAACGAACCCCAGAGCACGTAAACCCCTTATTTTGCCAATTTTCGTGTGCTATAGTCCATGGACGTTTTGGTGATCTGGAATTCTGACCTCATTTTTGCCAAAAAATTTTATGGACGTCCTTAAGACCTTAGTTATGGATCCAGTCGGCCCTCACAGCCAAAACATCCCATTTTAAGGTCAAGCGGGACCCGAATCAGTTAAACCCCCAATTTTGCCAATTTTTGTGTGCTATAGTCCATTGACTTTTTGGTGATCTGGATTTCGACCACATTTTTGCCAAAATTTTTTGTGGACGTCCGTTAAAACCTTAGATATGGAGCCAGTTGTCCCTCACGGCCAAAACATCTCATTTTCAAGGTCAAACGATCCCCGGAGCAGGTAAACCCCCCATTATGCCGATTTTCGTGCGCTATAGTTCACCATCTTTTTCGGTGATCTGGAATTCCGACCTCATTTTTGCCAAAATTTTTCATGGACGTCTGTTAAGACCTTAGCTATGGATCCAGTTGACCCTTACGGCCAAAACGGCCCATTTTAAAGGTCAAACGATCCCCGGAGTAGGTAAACTCCCATTTTTTCAATTTTCGTGTGCTATTGTCCATGGATTTTTTTGTGATCTAGAATTCTGACCTCATTTTTTTCGAAATTTTTCATGGACGTCCATTACCTTAGTTATGGAGTCAGTTGTCCCTCACGGCCAAAACGGCCTATTTTCAAGGTCAAATAATCCCCGAAGTAGGTAAACCCCCATTTTGCCGATTTTCGTGTGCTATATAGTTCACCATCTTTTTTGGTGATCCTGAATTCCGACCTCACTTTTGCCAAAAATTTTCATGGATGTCTGTTAAGACTTAGTTGGGGAGCTAGTTGGCCCTCATGGCCAAAACAACCCATTTCCAAGGTCAAACGAGCTCCGGAGCAGGTAAACCCCCCATTTTGCCCATTCTCGTATGCGTTCACCATCTTTTTTGGTGATCCGGAATTTCGATCTCATTTTTACCGAAAATTTTCATGGTCATCCGTTGAGACTTTAGCTATGGAGCTAGTTGGACCTCACGGCCAAAACAACCCATTTTCAAGGTCAAACGATCCCCGGAGTAGGTTAACCCTCCATTTTGCCGATTTTCATGTGTTATAGTTCACCATCATTTTTGGTGATCTAGAATTCTGACCTCATTTTTGTCATAAATTTTAATGGGCATCCGTTAAGACATTAGCTATGGAGCCAGTTGGCCCTCACGACCAAAACCGCCCATTTTCAAGGTCAAATGAACCCCGGAGCAGGTAAAACCTCTATTTTACTGATTTTCATGTGCTATAGTTCACCATCTTTTTTGGTGATCCAGAATTTCGACCTCATTTTTGACGAAATTTTTCATGGACGTCCGTTAAGACCTTAGCTATGGAGCCAGTTGACCCTCATGGCCAAAACGGCCCATTTTCAAGGTCAAACAAGCCCCGGAGCAGGTAAACCCTCCATTTTGCCAATTTTCGTGGGCTATAGTTCATTATCTTTTTTGGTGATCCAGAATTCCGACCTTATTTTTGCCGAAATTTTTCATGGTCGTCAGTTAAGACCTTTGTTATAGAGCCAGTTGGCCCTCACGGCCAAAACGGTCCATTTTCAAGGTCAAACGAGCTCCAGAGCAAGTAATCCCTATAGAAATGTATTATTCTTTTTGGGATTGACTAAAAAGGAAAATAGGTCACATAGATTGGGACAAAGGGAGTAGTAATTTGAGGCACTGCAAATTGTAGAAAGAATTAATAAGATGATCATGACTTGCTAGGCTTCGGTGAATTCTTCAATGGCTTATCAGCAACAAGACGAGGAGATGAGCGGGATTTTGACCATGGAAACCAAATTCCTGCAAAAGAAGATATATCATCTTTTCTTAGCACAACTTTTTTACTCAACTTACATGCATGTTCATACAACTTTTTGGTGATACGAGAATATCTTCTGCTAAACAATATCAGTTGATCTTTGTGGAAAAGATTGTCTCACCAAAACCATGTCTGTGTACAAGAACAATTTTGAAGTCATACTAATAATTTGAATCTCCAAATTTCAATTGTGCCACATAAATCGGATGGAGGAAGGGAGTATCTTTTAGTACTCCAATTAAAGAAGGTTGAAAGAAGCAAGTTAAAGGAAAAATAACACACATTTCTTTCACCTCAAAAGAAAAAATTAAGTGACGCTATTTTACATGGCATCCATGCACATAAATGACTCGACCCTACAAACAGTCTGCAATATTCAATCTACCTTTGCAAACCATGAGACTGAATATCAAATGTAATTCACTCAAAAAAAAATATACATATACACTTCAATCAATAATTACAGACCTCTGCCGCTACTACTACTGGATCTAAACCCACCACCCACCACCACTTCGACGACCTATAATATTCAAAAGAAGAAATTTGAAAACAAAAACTGGTGGTAAAAATGGCAGACTCAAGCTGAAGGGCTTGGGTTTATATAAGGGAGTGGGGTTGGAGTAGCTTGAGGAACAAGATGGATTTCTATTGGCCAACATGTGGTGGAATTTTTCTTCCGCGACACTCATATTTTAGTTTTTTTAGGGGGGTGGTAGGGGGTGGGTGAGGGGGGTCGAGGGTAGGGGTGAAGAATTGAAATTTTGAAGTTGAAATATTTTTTAAAAACAAACTTAAATTTTTTTTTGGGGAGTGGGGGACTAGTAGGGGTGGGTGGGGGGAGGGTTGGGTAGGAGGTGGGTAGGGGTGGGGGTCAAGGGTAGGGTGAAAAAATGAAATTTTGAAGTTGAAAATATTTTTTAAAAACAAACTTAATTTTTTTTTTTTTTTTTTGGGGGGGGGGGGGGGGGGGGGGGGGGGGGGGGGTTCAAGGGTAGCGTGAAAAAATGAACATTCGAAGTTGAAAATATTTTTATAAACAAACTTAAATTTTTTTCTTTTTGAAGGGGGTTGGGGTCTGATAGGGGACAAGGGTAGTGGGTGGGGGTAAAAAAATAAAAAATTAAAATTAGAAATATCTTTTAAAAATAATTTTTAATATTTTTTGGGAGGGGGTGGGGTAAAAAAATTGAATTTAAAAATAAGCTTTAAAAAAAATTATTTTTTTTGGGAGGGGGGGTGATTGTGGGGCTGGTAATTTGAAGTTGGAAGAGAGTTTTGGAAAAAAAATTTCCTTAAATTTTTAAGGGAAGTCATTTACCTTAAATTTGAGGAAAATGAGTTGATTTGGAAAACATTTAACCCAACCAAACATGAGAAAATTGGAAAACATTTTCCGGAAAATGTTTTCGTTCATACCAAACACACCCTAAATGTCATATATATTTTCTCATATATCCAAGATACTCCTGCAATCCAAATAGATACCTACAAAAGTCTAAACTGATCAAAATAAAAGAAGAGATGATATTTCGTCCGTTTCATTTTATGTGACACTATTTGATTTGGATTTAAAATGAGAAGGAAGACTATTGAAACTTATGGTCTAAAACAATCCTTAGAAATTTGTATAGTTATAAAACATTTCATTGGATGTAAAAAAAGAAATTTTGAAATTAAATTATTTTTAATTATAGTAAGGTAACATTTTGTATAAGTTTATGTGGTCAAGTTTTTCTTTTTGACTATATTAGTTCAATTCTTTTCATTCGATTTCTGATCATTTAAGAAGAAGAAAAATAGGGCCAAAATTAGGAGTATATATATAATATGTTGGGCTGATTTTATTTGTCGTCTTTTCATACCAACTGAATGGATATAGAGATTCATATGGTAATTCTCAACTACGAGATTTCAGTGTATTTTATTTTTGTGCATAACTTCATAATATTTTGCTAGATATCATATAAATGCTTTTGGAATTTAAAAAAAAATCTGCTTACATACCGAACACAAAATGTAAGTACAAAACACACTTATTTTTCAAGAAAATATACATGGAAGACATTTTCCTTGGCACCAAACACACCCTCTAGAGTTTCTTTGGCTTTAGGCTCAACAACATTAACTTTTTCTTTTTCAACTTGCCTATTGTGCACTCACGAAACAGTATTCATTTGTTTGAACTAAGGCTGGCAAACGGACAGGACCGGCTCAATAGGACCGGTTTTACCGGAACCGGTCCTCGTTACCGGATTTCGTTACCGGAACCGGTTCTTACCGGATCATTGTGTACCGGTAATTTTTTTTTATTTTTTTATTAACTTTAATTATTATATAATATTATATTATTAATTAATAATATTATATTATTAAAAAACTTCAATTTAAAACTTTAAACTTTAAAGTTACTTTAAAGTTTCAATTGAATTTAAGTTTAAACTTTAAAGTTTAAAATTGACTTTAAATTTTAAAGTTTATAACTTTATATTGAATTTAAAGTTTAAAATTGACTTTAAAGTTTAAAGTTTAAAGTTTATATTGAATTTAAAGTTTAAACCTTAAAATTCAATTTTATATTAAAGTTTAAACTTTAAACTAATATTAAAATAATTGAAAATTAAATTTCTAAAATGACTTGGATTAAATATAAAAGACTATTTTAAAAGAAAATCAAGGCGAATAACCGTATATTTATTCAAATAAATAAATTGTACAATACAAATATTAGAAAGAGACAAAGAGTACATAATCTAGGTATTGAATATTAATTATTGTACTAACAATTGAAACTCTTTTTAAAATCTTTTCGTAACTTTTGTATCATTTCAAAAGAAATATTTTTTGGAACTTGTATTTGTCGTTCTTCTTCCATTGCTTCCATACCATCATCACTATTATCACCAAATATTTCATCTATTTCGTCTTCTATTTGACTATTTAATTGTGGTAGTCCAGTATTTCTTCTTTCGGCATTGACCCAATCTCGAAACAACACCGATATTTCCAAACTATCATTTGCTAATGAATATCGATGATCTCCAATCATAAATCTCGCCGCACTAAAGGCTTGCTCCGAAGCGACCAATGATGATTGAATCGCTAGCACATCTCGAACAATCCTAGCAAGGGTCGGAAATTGATTTTCACGATTCTTTCACCATACTAATATTGGAGCTTGAAGTTGTCCTTCTTCATGCTTAATATTTTTCCGTGCCTGATTGAAATATATATCAAAATCATTATTAGTAGATGATTCAAGCTCAAGATAATCATCCATCCAATCATCTGTATCATCGCTTCTAGGTTTACAAGATGGAGGTTCAACTATTGGAATATTTTTTTCCATAGATTTATATGTATTATATAACTCTCTAGCTTTTATATATATGCTACTTTTACAATCTTCAACACTAGGAGTTTCATCATCTTTAATAACTAAATTTGCATAAATCTTTTCAACCATTCTTTCAACACCTTTTAATTTGTAATTTGGGTTGAAAGTAGTAGCAGTCAAATAGATTTGAGTAATAGGAAAAAAATATTTTTTGAATTTTTCAATCATAAAAGCAAGGGAATCTTCAAATCGATCTTTTCCTTTATATTTTGCAAATTCAGATGAAATAGCACAAATTTTACTAAAACAGAAGAAATAGTTGGATAATATTGACCAGAAGCAGCATTTGTTGCTTTATAAAAAACACTTAAAAATTCAATAAGTTCTTTTGTATTTTTCCAATCTTCATAGCCAATTCTCAAATTCGGGTCCGCATTATGAGCATTAAAAACTAATTGTACCGGCTCTTGATAAATATAAGCAACTTGAAGCATTTTAAATAAAGAATTCTATCTAGTGCATACTTCTTTTGGAACTTTTCTATATTCAAGTCCACATTCTTTACAACGATTTTTAAATTCTATAATTTTAGCTTTTATTTTAGCTTTAAAAATCCAATTACAAGCAAGTCTAATTTTTTCACAAGAAATTTCAAATTGAGAAATGTCATCTTTTACTATCAAATTATACACATGTGCGGCACACTTAATATGAAAAAAATCATTATCAATTGGACAAAGTCTACATTTTAAATAATCAATTGCTTTTAAATTATTAGAAGCATTATCTAAAGTGACACTCATTATTTTATCACATATTCCATAAAATTGTAAAATAGAGCCTATTTTTGTTGCTATATAAGCACCGGTTTAATTTCTTCAACATATTTATATCCTAATATTTGTTTTTGCATGTTCCATTCATGGTCAATCCAATGGACAGTAATTGTAAAATAATCATTACCATTAGGACTACGTCCCATATCAGAAGTAATAGATAATCTACCATCATAATAAACAAATAAACAACGAAGAAAATGACAATATTCTTTTTGATAATTAAAAAGATCACTTTTAATTGTACTTCTTGGAACACCTTCATAATCTGGGTTATACAATTCTCGAATATATTGAATAAAATCAGGATGTGAAGGAAATGAAAAAGGCAAACCACAAACAGCAACCATTTTAGCTAATTCTTTACGATCTTTTTCTTTACTATATGTGCGGTGTGTGCTTCGGCTAGCCGAGTTAGTCATATTTAATACACTTTGAACCTTATTAGAATCTCCAACTCCCATAGAATTTTCAGGTTGAGGTATTCCATTTCTATTAGCCCTTTCTATATCATCTAGGCGAGCAAATTCTTTATTACACTTTCTCAAATGTGTTCTTAGTCGTCCCGTTCCCCCTTGTGTACCCGTAGTTACATGTTTCATGATCAATTTACATTTCGTGCAAGTAACAGTAGTTTTTTCCTCATTTTGTACCAAAAATTTTCATACTAAAGATCTTTTAACACGTATACCGGTCTTTGAAAAAGTAGGTAAAGAGGGGACTTCATCTTGTTCCGGTAATTCGGTAGCCGGACTAGTAGGGGTAGAGGTCTCATCATCTTCCTCATTTATTTCTACTTCCTCATCTGATTCTTCCTCAAAATTAGTAAAACATCTATTTAAAGTTTCATGATCTACTTCATTTTCGGAATTAAATTCAATAGGTCGTGAGTCTCGTGTAAAAGAAGTTTCAACAACATGAGTATAATCATTAGTATTAATTCTAAATCTAGGAGGTGGCAAATTTTTAGAATTAGACCTACTTCCTCCTCCCCTATTATTTTTTCTTTCCGACATTTGTCTTTTACCACTATATTTTTCAAAATTCATGTTCAAGTTTAAAATAATTAATATTATGAAAAACAAGCAAAGATAATATAACAAAAAAAATAAAACAACTTAATTAATAAACAAATAAAAAATTAAAGTTGGAACGAATGTACCGAACGTCTACGTAAAAGTAGACGTATAACCAAAGCCGAAATTGAGAGATGCCAATTGAAGCTTCCGATTTACTTCAAATAAATCTCCGAAATTCGAACTCCAAGTCAATATCACAAAATAATAATTATGAATTTATGAGAGATTGAAAACTAAGAGATTTTATAAGATATTAATGAAATAGTTTGTGAATTTGTGATTTAAATGAAAAAATATGAGTATATTTATAATGTTAAGGGGTAGAGAGGGGTGGGGAGCTGTTTGGAGCCGTTTTGGGCCCCAGCCCAACGGCTAAAAGGGCCCAACGGCTCTATAACGTTCAAATTTTTAAAAAAAAATAAATAAATAAATAAATTAAATTGACCATTGAACCGGACCGGAACCGGTTCTTACCGAACCGGATCAACCGGATAAAAATCCAGGTTCCGTTTCGGTACCGGTTCCGGTACCTATAAGACCGGTTCCTTACCGGTTCAACCGGTACCGGACTTACCGGTACGGGAACCGGACCAGAACCGGACAAAAACCGATCCGTTTGCCATCCTTAGTTTGAACATTGGAACAGAAACGAGAAAACATAGTAATCTCACAGTTGAAAAACTACAACTCTGTCAACACAACTCAAAGTCTTCAACACAAATTTGGTCAGCATAGCTACGCATAAAAACATTTTCACCTTCTGCATGCATTCAACTCAAGATATATAAATATAATATTGCTAAATCAACACCCATTGTCACAAATCTAACTCTGAACTCACAAGAAGGTGACCTAAACATCAAGCTCTCGAGCCTTACACGATTTAGCCTTCTCACTGTGTTCCTATACTTCCATCCACTCTCTCAAGTCTCATCAAACACAGCAAATTTACCGACTCCAACCTCTCAGGGTGTCGAAGTTATCAATTTTGCAATAAACATCTTCTTATCTTAGAACAAAATAAGCGAATTCAATACATCAAACTGGAGACAGACCATCACTTTACATAACACAATTTGCAATTGTCATGCTCGCATGTCTGAAGTATATTACAGCGATATTCAAGCCTAGACTCGATAAGCCAACTGCATTAAAATACAAGAGCTAAAGTTTCTAATAAATTCTGACGGCAACTAACCAGAAGTGCACTACAACAATAGCAAAGACTTGGTAGCCACTACAACAATAGCAAAGGCTGGAAAATGTCCTCGGCTATATTGAATCATCAGAATCCTCAGACTCAGTTCTATCAGGATCGTCACCAGCTGTCCCGGGCTCGGAAATGTCAGGCTTTGTTGCAGGTTGTGCCACTTTCTTGTTCACATGGCGTGCACTTGCTTCACCTCCTTCCACTTGCTCAACAACTTCTATATGTAATCGATTAGTTAAGGAGTAACAGAAATGAGAAAGATGAAATTTAGCAAGTCCTCCACGATGATATTGAAGTTCTGATTTTTACTTTCAGAACGTGAACTTGTTCTTGTTTACAAGGGCCTATGCAAACAGAATCTCAGGAAATTTTCTGAAAGCTCAAAGCATCAAAGTTTCCCTGACATTACCACGAACCTCTTCCTGGTAAATGGTCAAACAGAAATTTTCACAAGTTTTTTCACCAGCAAAAGCTGTCCAACTGATTGTGGTTTACAAGCTAAAAAATGTCAATTCACCAACAGCATATCTAGGATTCGTTAAAACTCGCAGTTCTAATTTGTCAGAATATAGCCTATATAAACATTTAAAATAAGTGTATTTAGCTACTTCCATTCACGTATATTGACCACGTGTCATTCTATTTAAACTAGAGGAGAAAGCAAATATGAAAGGATATCAATATTCTCAGCTGTTCCACCAGACATTATGTTCTGCAAGTCTTTATCAACACGCCGAACAAGCTCAGGCTGCCAAAAGTATAACAGGCACATTGTAAGTACAAGGATACATACCAGAAAAAAAGGGTGATATATAAAACTAGAAAAGGGCGGATCAAGGGATAAGGAGAACTCCACTATATTTACGAACAGATTTTATTCCAATTCATTTATTGGCAGAGAAGCAGATAAACTGAGAAGCTTCAGGTAGAATAAGCCCCTATTTGCTTTCACACACATACCCCAAACCCTCCAAAAAAACAAAAAAAAAGACATACCCCCATTCCACATAGTAGACAGCCCACCCCTGACATTCTCTCTATCGGGACAAACTAGAAAGTAAATAAATGAGAGTTTTTCTCAGGAAAGTAAGATTGTTACATTAAGATCTGGCTCTCTCCGAAATCTTCGTCTTCGTGCATCTCTCATTGGAGATGTGAGGCCATGTCTATATTCCACCACATCTGGAACAGGATCACCTTCTTCTCTCACCATAATCATCTGTCAGATCAACAAAGTTTACATAATCATGTTCATATAACTGAAGGGAAAAAGAAAGATTAATCCCAACCCTACTTGACCAATGTCTGCGGATTTAATGAGCACGTTGTCATCATAAGTTTTGTACGACTCCACTATGCAAGGAAGATTCAAAAGTGATGCAGGGAAGTGCTCGTCGCCTATGACAAAACTGCCCGTCTTTCCATCCTCTGAAAAGAACAAGACATTTTTAAAACGCACATACATGAACTATGATAAGATGCTTAAGAGATAAGTACTACAACAACAACATAGACATATAATTCCACAAGATGGGGGGCTTGGAAGGGTAGAGTGTACGCAGACCTTACCCCTACCTTGGGAGGTAGAGAGGTTGTTTTCGATAGACCCTCAGCTCACGGAAAAGCATATCAAAGCAGATCAAAAAAGAAATAATCAGAAGTTAATAATTCATGGAAAAATACAATAAAAAGCATGGCAAAGCATTCCCAAAAAAGCAGTAACTACAACAAAATAGTGCATAATCAAAGTACAAGAGACAGTAGAGAGTAACAGATGACTATATATCTTCATCTACAAAGTTCAAGAACATGATGCAATGGTTGGCATTTGAGTCACATTTGAGTCGCAAGTCAGATATCACGGTTAATCTCGTAGGATAGTCGGGTATTAAATAAATTATAAAAAAGATCCAGAAAATCTGGTACTTTACCCCAACTAGCACCAAGTAATTTGTGGACATTGACAAGTCTCTAGAGCTAATTCTTAGTTGTTGGTACATGAAACCTTATACTAATTGTCTCAATGCAACTTGTGAATAAGAACTATTCCAGTAGGATTAAGATTGTAGCAGTGCTTCTTAATCCTTGGTTTTTATTTTTATTAAAGTTTCTTCATAGTTTACCTATAAATGAGAAAAATTAAAAGGCTCCAGCTCTAAATCAATAACCTGATATGAGATCATCTATCTTTAGATTGACGGAGTGACTAGTCTCCCAATACCCCAAACTAAAAACAGAAGATCAGAACCTACCCTACTGTACATACAGTGAGATTCATGCTGCGAAGGAGGAGTAATCAATGAATAACTGTCTTCCAAACTCTTTCACCATTTCAAAAGGATTTGTGTATTCCTCTCCGAAAGGAAGAAAGCAAGAGAACATTACAGCATAGAATACCTATGTCTTACTCCAACTCATTAAGACACACCACAGATATACTTGCACAATCAGCAAGCTATAGATTAAAACAAAAGAAATCAGACAGTACGAGATATGTATGTATATATATCCACACACGCACATCAATTGTGCTTAATATCAATAACTCAGAGTCTCAGACCACAATGTTTTCACTTTTTAGCATATGAAAGAAGACGTAGGTATGGCAGGGCACAATGGGGAAAAAATTCATGCCTTAGAAATCAGATGAGGCCATGTAACTTGTGGACACCAAAGGCTATTAACTTACAAATTCAATCAAAACGACAGTAGAATAAACTATGCTCTATTGACAACTTCACACCCCCATTATTTTGGAACTTCTTATGGGTATTCCAGATAACCTCGGAGAATAAAAGTTGTTTGGAAAACCATTCAGTCTATATTCAATCATCTACATCTCAATCCCAAATCAATTAGAGTCGGATGAATCTTCTATGTATTTTCCCCTCTATTCAAGTAAATTTCATTCCAGTACTAAATACTTAACCTTTTTAAGACGAATCACAGATTCTCTAAAACCCAAAGGTTCTCTAAATCAGAAGCGGTATAGGGAATCAGAAGAGCTGTCGGGGGGGGGGNGGGGGGGGGAGTAAAAAGGTTCAGCCCTCACGGAGGTGGCCTAGTAATCAATGAAGTGGGTTGTGAACCATGAGGTCCTAGGTTTCACAAGGCAAAAGCACTAATGATTTCTTCCCATCTGTCCAAATTTTGGTGGAAAGAGTTACCTAGTACTTGCACGGTGGGAAGTAGCAAGTACTTGTGGAATTAGTTGAAGTGTACACAGGTTGGCTCGAACACCACGGTTATCACAAAAATAATAATAAAAGGTTCAAGGAATGACAATACGAACACATAAGAAGCGAAATATGGAAGGACTATGGTTTCCTTTTTTAATAGATGATGCAAGAGTATTATAGATGTGAAACAACATAAAAGGAATGTTGGTGTGAAGTAGGACTAATTTAAATCTAAAAGAGTAAATGCCAACATGTCAATTAATTGTGTCAAAAATTATAAAGATAATGGCAAAAAACACACTAGAAATGTCATGTTTTTGCGAGTTTTCTACCTGAACTGTCCGGTATTCACTTTTCCTACCTAAACAATCACCAACTACTTACCAAAACACACCTCAACTATTAGTTGTTTCCTTTTCTTACCTTAACAATGGTCATATTTCAAGTAATAAAAGGGAACAATGAACAGCTGATAGTTCAGGTATAAAACTCACAAAAACATTATAGTTCAATGTATTCTTGACCATTAACTTAAAACTATAAGCTCCTGCACAACAATACTTAGAACTCCAAAAGAAAAAGAAAAAGTTACCAGAAAAAGACAAGTCCAGTTTGTCTTCTGAAGAAGAATTTTCACTTAAAAGACGGTCAATTCGCTCAGCAACAGAAGGTGGAACCCTCAGAATAAATTGCTCATCCATGGCTGCATAAATCAAGAAGAAAAACTGAATCTTTGACCAAACAAATTAACTTCAGAAACACCCTAAAACTTAATTTTCTACTTTCAATATAGTAACCCTTTTGACATCACTATCTTCTCCACAAGTATCATTCAAGAATCATACAATTTTCAAATGAGTAATTTCTACTCTACTTTGAATAAAGAATCAAAATTTTGAGAAATAGATCAAACAATTCCTTCTCTTTAACAGAGTAAATTGATAGAATTCTCACCACAAAATAGATCAATCAAAATGTTTTAGGATTGTTAGTTTTATTTTGAGCTTGATGGTGTAATTCTCCGATACTAATGCAAGGAATAGAAATTTGCTTATTCTCTCCATCAGGGTTTCAAGAAAAATGAGAGAATGAAGAGAAATTTTAATGGAAGAGTCTCGAATTTATGCAAATTGAGATACTAATAATAATTATTTTTTATGATTTTGGTGGTAAAGTTAAAAATATTTTTAAAAAATAATATTATAATTAAAATATTAATAATAATATTAGCAAATTTGATTTAAAAATAATAATAATAATAGTTTTTTGCCTTATGTCTCAACTCTTTAAAACGAGTTACTTTATATTTAGGCTCAAATACAAAAAAAATAGCTAAAAATAAAAGAGTATTTATTATTGGAAGTCGAGGGTATGGATTGTTCAGATTCAATATATTTTTTTTTGACAAAGGTAACAGTTTGTTCACATTCAATATGAAAATTTTGATTTGAATATTTTGATTTACAAATTGAAAAAAACTACGATTAAAATAATCTTGAATTGTATAGGATTCAATTTTGGATTAATTGTTGTGTTTACTGTGGTATTTTGAAATTTTGATTTTGATATTTGAGCCTTTAAGATTAATCATAAAAATTAATGGTCTCAGTTAATCTAATACTCCTTCTATTCCATATTAACACTTTATTTTGATAGTTGTTACGTATTGTTTCATAATGTATCGTATTATATTGTATTGTGGGGCAATGCACACCTATTAAGAAAAATATTTAAGGACATAAATTAAACCACATTTTCCACCATTGATTTTTTGTGAATCGTAGATATAACTTTGTAAATAGTGTAATTTATCTCGTAGAAAATATAAAACTTGATTAAAGGGAAGGACAAATATAGAAAATAATTCAAACATTTGTCTTGAACTTTAAACAATTCAATTATTTTGAACAATAACTCAAAAATTCACTTAATATAGAATAAAGAGAGTAGTTTATTTTTTATCATATATAACTTTCTACAATTATTCAGTTAACAAGGATTGAGGTCATTGTACCGCTTATATCATATAGTTTCATATTATTAAACTTATATTGTAACGAGTAGAATTATAGGATACTAATCTATTGGATTTTTTTAAAATGAACTTTTTACTAGCATTTAGCACAAATGATATGGATAAAGCGAAAAATAAGACATGGAATTTTGAATTTTCAGAAATCCTAATATCCATGGTGTTGGATTCAATATTCAATCAAAATCTATAAAATTCAAAATTCAATCCCTAATTTAATTCAAAAAAATTAAATTTTGAATTTGCCCAACTTATGCCTACACACTGCTTATCACTCCGCTAATTAGATTTTCTATTATAAATAGGTAAAAATCATTTACCAAAAATTAATTCATTGAAACTTATACTCCTTAAGAACAAATATATTTTCTAGAAAGAATAATTCAAAAAAAAAAATTATCTTACCAAACCTGCCATCCAAACTAAGCTCCTCTTTGGCCATAGATTTTATTGTTGAAATATGATACTTGAAAGTTTGAGTTTATGATTGTGATTTTAGATTTTAAAGTTTTGTGCGTGAAAGTCCTAAGAACCTAAAAATGGTTCTGAGATAGTTCTTAAGATCTTGAAATTATTTAAAGGTTAGATTTTTAAAATCTGGTCAAATTTTATAGTCAAACAAATTTTTGAAGTCAAATCTTTAAAATTTTATTCAAAATCTAGTCAAATATGAATATATGTACTTGTTAGTTGTTAGGAGGTTGCTCTACTTACATTATTATACTGTCCATAGAACTTGGGGTACTGGAATAATAAAAACCAAGCATAGAAATTGGTTTTTAAAACTTAATGTTGGTTGCAACTCAATTAGTATGTGTCTCTCAAGATTTGGTCCATAGCCGTACTTTATAAGTGAAATCTCAACAAGAATGAAATCACAATTTTCAGGCAATTTCTCAAATACGCCATATACTGCTGGTATAATGTTCATTTCATGAGCAAATATTAGTTTCAACAGCTGTGATGTAATCCAAACAAAATTTTAGTTGTCTTATCCCATTATAGATGTGAAGACACGATTATCAAGTTAGAAGTATTTTTCCCAAGGTAATGGATTGATGAGTCTGACTGTTATTTTGGCACCTTTTATTGGTCAGGTTGTGATGGAGCACCGTTGCTACCCCTTCTTTACATATTTACAAATATTGCTTTCAACATATCAGCTCTCAATCTTATGAAGATTTCATCTACTGTAATTTCATCCCTTGTTGTGATGTCATCAGGTTCTCTCTCGCTCTCTTGCAGACACTCTGCACACAATGCTTAGAGGTGTCGATTACATTTGAATTTTATGTAGTCCTATGACCAACCAGATTCTTTTTCCTCTTTTCTTATGTAGTGCCTTTGTCAATGTATCTTCTCTCCATGCCACTGCCATATCTCCCACAAGGTTCAAGTTTGAGCCCTTTTTTCCTTCTCGGCAGTGTTGTCCTTCTCATTGGTCTTATCATGTATAACATTCCACGGACTCAAAAGCAAGACACAGAATTGTGATTCATTTGAATCATTGCAACTGAATCATTCCATACCCTCGACTTCCAATAATAAATACTCCTTTATTTTTAGCTAATTTTTTTGTATTTGAGCCTAGATATAAAGTAACTAGTTTTAAAGAGCTGAGACATAAGGCAAAAAACTATTATTATTATTATTTTTAAATCAAATTCGCTAATATTATTATTAATATTTTAATTATAATATTATAAAAAAATATTTTTCACTTTACCACCAAAATCATAAAAAATAATTATTATTAGTATCTCAATTTGCATAAATTCGAGACTCTTCCATTAAAATCTCTCTTCATTCTCTCATTTTTCTCGAAACCCTGATGGAGAGAATAAGCAAATTTCTATTCCTTGAATTAGTATCGGAGAATTACACCATCAAGCTCAAAATAAAACTAACAATCCTAAAACATTTTGATTGATCTATTTTGTGGTGAGAATTCTATCAATTTACTCTGTTAAAGAGAAGGAATTGTTTGATCTATTTCTCAAAATTTTGATTCTTTATTCAAAGTAGAGTAGAAATTACTCGTTTAAAAATTGTATGATTCTTGAATGATACTTGTGGAGAAGATAGTGATGTCAAAAGGGTTACTATATTGAAAGTAGAAAATTAAGTTTTAGGGTATTTCTGAAGTTAATTTGTTTGGTCAAAGATTTAGCTTTTTTCTTAATTTATGCAGTCATGGATGAGCAATTTATTCTAAGGGTTCCACCTTCTGTTACTGAGCGAATTGACAAGTCTTTTAAGTGAAAATTCTTCTTCAGAAGACAAACTGGACTTGTCTTTTTCTGGTAACTTTTTCTTTTTCTTTTGGAGTTCTAAGTATTGTTGTGCAGGAGCTTATAGTTTTAAGTTAATGGTCAAGAATACATTGAACTATCATGTTTTTGTGAGTTTTATACCTGAACTATCAGGTGTTCATTGTTCCCTTTTATTACTTGAAATATGACCATTGTTAAGGTAGGAAAAGGAAACAACTGATAGTTGAGGTGTGTTTTGGTAAGTAGTTGGTGATGGTTTAGATAGGAAAAGTGAATACTGGACAGTTCAAGTAGAAAACTCGCAAAAACGTGGCATTTCAAGTGTGTTTTTTGCCATTATTTTTATAATTTTTGACACAATTATTTGACATGTTGGCATTTACTCTTTTAGATTTAAATTAGTCCTACTTCACACCAACATTCCTTTTATGTTGTTTCACATCTATAATACTCTTGCATCATCTATTAAAAAAGGAAACCACAGTCCTTCCATATTTCGCTTCTCATGTGTTCGTATTGTCATTCCTTGAACCTTCTATTATTATTTTTGGTGCTAACCGTAGTGTTCGAGCCAACCTGTATACACTTCAACTAATTCCACAAGTACTTGCTACCTCCCACCGTGTAAGTACTAGGTAACTCTTTCCACCAAAATTTGGACAGATGGGAAGAAATCATTAGTGTTTTTGCATGTTGAACCTAGGACCTCATGATTCACAACCCACTTCATTGATCACTAGGCCACCTCCGTGAGGGCTGAACCTTTTTAAATATAAAAATAAACAATACCGACCTCCAGAGGTCGGAATATTAAAAGTAAAAAAATATAAAATATAAAATACCGACCTCCAACGGTCAAAATTTAAAAATCAAGGAAAATAAAAATTAAAGCAAACATTGAACATTTCTAATTTTCTACGGAATGGTAAGCAGGTCGAATTTTCATAATATCATATTTCAAGCACCCAAGATTCACTACTAAAAAAAACAGTGAATACTGACCTACAAATACCGACTTTTGAAAGTCGATATTCCCTGAAATACCGACCAAATATCGACTTTCCAACTTAGGTCGGAAAAAGCTTGGTCGCTTTTCAATACCAACCTTTGGAGATCGGTATTTACTGACCTTTCAAGGTCTGTTTTAATTTTAAGTCGAAAAATTCATTATTTTATTTTTTGACTTCTTGAGGTCACTTTTATATATTTGTTTATTTTTATTTTTATTATTTTCGTCTTCTGGATGTCAAAATATTTATTTATTATATTTTAAAATACCAACATTCAGAGGTCGGTATTAATTAATTTTTAATCTTTAAAAAATTAATTTTAATATTTCCCACCTCTGAAAGTCAGTATATTTTAATTTTTATTTTCCGTAATTTTTAAATTTCGACCGTTGGAGGTCGGTATTTTATATTTTATATTTTTTTACTTTTAATATTCCGACCTCTGGAGATCGATATAGTTTATTTTTTATTTTATTTATTTTTTATATTCCGCCCTCCAGAGGTCGGTATTGTTTATTTTTTGTTTTATTTATTTTTGAGATTTTGACCTCCAGAGGTCGATTTTCTGCTACAAAACTGGCAACAGTTGCTGCAATATTTTTCAACATATACATTAATCTTCTTCAAAATAAACTTCATCCAACTTCAAAATAAACTAAATCCAACTTCAAAATAAACTAAAATACGATCAAACAACTAAACAACTTTAACTCTAACTAGTTTTGACTTAATTCCAACAACTAAATCTACCAACTAAATTACATTATTTATTTGAACTTATTTAAACAACCAAACAACATTAACTCTTAACTAGTTTTGAATTAATTCCACCAACTAAACCACATTATTTATTTGAACTTATTTCAACAACTAAACAACTTTAAATCTAACTAGTTTTGACTTAATTTCAGCAACTAAATCCACCAACTAAACCACATTATTTATTTGAACTTATTTAAACAATCAAACAATTTTTTAACTCTAACTAGTTTTCACTTAAATCCACCAACTAAACCACATTATTTATTTGAACTTATTTAACAACTAAACAATATTAACTCTTAACTAGTTTTGAATTAATTCCACTAACTAAACCAAATTATTTATTTGAACTTATTTAAACAACTAAACAACTTTAACTCTAACTAATTTTGACTTAATTCCAACAACTAAATCTACCAACTAAACCACATTATTTATTTGAACTTATTTAAACAACCAAACAACATTAACTCTAACTAGTTTTGAATTAATTCCACCAACTAAACCACATTATTTATTTGAAATTATTTCAACAACCAAACAACTTTAACTCTACCTAGTTTTGATTTAATTCCAACACCTAAATCCACCAACTAAACCACATTATAATTTATTTGAACTTATTTAAACAACTAAACAACTTTTTAATTCTAACTAGTTTTGAATTAATTCCACCAACCAAACCACATTGTTTATTTGAACTTATTTAAACAACTAAACAATATTAACTTTAACTAGTTTTGACTTAATTCCAACAACTAAATCCACCAACTAAACCACATTATTTATTTAAATTTATTTCAACAACTAACAACTTTTTAACTCTAACTAGTTTTGACTTAATTCCAACAACCAAATCCACCAACTAAACCACATCATTTTAAATAATGAGTCAAACTAGCTAGGGGTTAATTAAACTTTATTTGAACCTATTTCAACAACTAAACAACATTAACTATAACTACTTTTGAATTAATTCCAACAACTAAATCCATCAACTAATAGGATCAACTAGTGTTGGTACTTATGCTTATCAAACACAATATTCTTAAATTAAAGCTTAGTATCAACACTAGATGGACACAAATCGATCTTGCAAAAAAATTAATTTTGCATCAGTAGAATCAACTAGTGTTGGTACTTATGCTTAACAAATATATTATTTCTAAATTTCAAGTTAAATGTCAACACTAGATGGACACAAATTGATCTTGCAAGAAAATCAATTTTGTCTCATCAATAGGATCAACTAGTGTTGGGTACTTATGTTTAACAAACACATTATTCCAAAATTAAAACTTAATATCAACACTAGATGGACACAAATCGATCTTGCAAGAAAATCAATTTTGTCATCAATAGGATCAACTAGTGTTGGTACTTATGCCTAACAAACACATTATTCCTAAATTAAAGCTTAGTGTCAACACTAGATGGACACAAATCGATCTTGCAAGAAAATTAATTTTGTCATCAATAGGATCAACTAGTGTTGGTACTTATGCTTAACAAATATATTATTTCTAAATTTAAATCTAAGTGTCAACACTAGATGGACACAAATTGATTTTTGCAAGAAAATCAATTTTGTCATCAATAGGATCAACTAGTGTTGGTACTTATGCTAAACAAATACATTATCACCTAATTTAAAGCTAAGCCAATCCTCGATGGACACAAACAAATTATCACAAAATTAAAGCTAAGTATCAATACTAGATGGTCACAAACACATTATAGAAAACAACTGTACTTGAACTTAAGAAATTTAAACACATTATAGATAACTAATACTGTCTTATTGATTAAAGGTCTCTTTTTTATGGGACCATGCTGAAATTAGTTTCAGAAATGTTGTCCACTCGAGGAGGTCAGAAGTTGAGTTTTATCTATGTGCACATGTTAGCGGTTTCCATACTTCAAACGTAAAATGGTTTGACTTGATGCTACTACTTCATGCAGCCTTTCTATTTTCATATGTGCATACATAACATTGGCAGGAGTGACTAAATGTTCTTGCTTCTGCCTTGTTGACTTGAATGGCTCTCCAATAGGACATGGCTATTTATACCTAAGCACCACTTGTTAATTCTGAGGTTTCTTGTTTGTTTTATCCAGTGGTGTGTTTGTATATCTTTCAAACAAAGATGGTCTTTACGTAAAATAAATGCAGAAGAGTGCTCACTAACTTCCATACAACGGACTCTTGGGTAAGATGACTGATGTATGTCACAAATTACTTGGGAATCAGTATGTCTTCTTGTTTCCATACAAAGATTGTCTGAATGAACTCTATTGTTTCAGAGTGTCAGTTTCATATTGAGATAAAGGCTCAAGTGAGTCAAGAGTTAATTTTTCTCTAGAGAGTCTAGACTCCTAATAAATCTACATTCACGGACATTGTTTCTCCTTCCATCCCAAGTTTGATTATCTAGTTTTGCCAGTCTCATATCACTAGAGCTTAAATAAATTTGAATAGTTTTAGATTTCTAATATTAGAGTTATTTACAGACGTGTTTGAGAAATTGTTGGACCATGTAAAAGTCCAGGTAAACTTCAATTTAGCTTTATTATAAGTACTGTTATGTATGTATGATGATTAATCAAATACCTAGATTACTAGAACTTCGCCGAAGAGGAGAGGAATGGAGATGCGAGGGTCTCGCTGTTGTTTTTGTCGTCTTCGATGGGTTCGTCGGTGATTACCTTGCCTTCGCCGGAGTTGGCTGCTCGCCGCTCGCTGGTCAGAGCAGCTGGAGCTGCTGTTTGTTGTTGTCGTCTCACTGGAGCGGAGGAGAAGAGAGAAAGAGGCTCGCCGGTCGGAGCTGGTCCTCGCGCTGCTTCTGGCCGGCGCGGCCTTCGCTTGCTGGCGAGAAAAACAGATCAGAGGCGGCGCCCGTTTGCCGACTGGTTTTCGCGGCTGCTCGCTGGCCGGCGCCGTTCGCTGCTTCGCCTGAGCAGCTAGGAGAATAGATGAGAGGGAGAGATAGGGGAGGAGGAGATGAGAGGAAGATGAAAAAAGAATGATGGCTCAGGGTTTTGGTTCTTTTGCTTTAAAATTGATAAGACTGAAGATTTAGATCTTGTAGTTGATTTGGATAAACGAATGACTGAGATTAAAGGATGGGGCTTTTGAGAACTGAATTGAATCAGATAGGCTATAATTGAGAAGTGTTGATAGGCTATAATTAAAATAAGCAAATGGCCATAATTGACATGAAATTGAATATAAAATAGAATTGAATAGGAAGAGGGCTATGGATTAAACAAATTGAACAAAAGAGGTTATGATTTAAATGATTTAAGGGGAAATTCAGGAAATGTTATTCAATTAATAAAATACTACATATATTAAAGAATTTTCGTATAAATTAAGCACACCTAAATTTAAAAATATTTAAATAAAGTAGTTATTTTGAGTTTAACTATCGATAAATACATATAATTTAATAATAATAAAAATAATTTTGTAAATTAGCGATACTATAATATATAATTTTAGACAAAATCGATTAAGATTTTAAAACTCGTAATATATTTTTAAAATACGTATTTAATCAAATAAGTCGGTCAAAATTGGGTGTCAATAATATATATATATATATATATATATACACACACCTCCTAATTATATAAATTTAATTTTATCGATCAACAGAAGTTTATTAATATCAAATTTAATATATAAATCTCCTTAAATTGATCATTGATATTTCTTTAATTGATAATATATTTCATATCTGAAATTAATATATAAGACTTGATTTGTTAAACTACTCGACGAGTATATAATCAACATATTTTATACTCCGATGAATTATCTTTTACATGTCATTGCCTACGGTATGATCACTACACTTGACATTCATTCAAGATCGAACGTAAAAAAATTTATAGAACTTGCTTTGTATAGTACTTTACAATGTTTTATTGCCTATTTCATAAAATGAAAATTTAGTACTATGCACAATAGCAAAATTATGATTAATAGGAATATTTTAAACAAACCGACCTCCAGATGTCGCTTTTATTAAAAGTAATTAGATTAAATAAAAAATACCGACCTCATGAGGTCGGTATCACATTAAATTGTAAGATAAATAAAAAGTAGTCATGTCAATTAAATAATACTGACATAAGGAAGTCGGTATTTTATATTAATTTATTTTTGAACTTATATAAACCGTCATCCGGTGGACGATTTATTTAAAGTTAATTGAAAATATTAATTTATTAATTTTCTGGAAGTCACTATATAAATATTTTAATGAAAATTAATTTAATTACATACTATTTAATTTTACCGACTTTTGGAAGTCGGTATTATAATTTTATTTTATTTTTATTTTACACAAAACTGTCCTCTGGAAGACGATTTAAATAAAATTAATTCAAATATTTCTTTTTTTATATTTAATTGAGAAAAAATAAAATATTTTTATTTATTGATTTATTTAATACCGACATCAAGAGATCAGTTTTTATTGTAATTCATTTTTTCCGGGAAAAATTCTGACCTCCAGAGGTCGGTAATTGATTTTCCCGCTTTATTTTTCATAAAAACGAACTCCTTGTAGTCGGTTTTCTAAAGTTTTTTTATTTTTTATTCTTTTTAACAATACCGACCTCCGGAGGTCGGAAATTATCGACTTCTATTTGAGGTCGGTATTCACTGTTTTTAGTAGTGATTTATGGGTTATGAGTTTGCCACTTGACTCATAGTTGGTTGTAGTTACTGAATCTGCAATTAAATACTTGTACATTTTATTGAATTTCTTGTTTAAGCAAAAGCTATTGGGTTCCGTAGAAACCATAAATACTATTGTAGCTCCACCCACTCGATGAACATTGAACAACGGTTCACTTAGCATTTTAACTTAAGTGTGAGCATACCAATCAGGAATTTTTGGCTACACCAAATTAATGTATGCAAGAAAAGAATCCTCAATTCTCTTTTCTTGATTCATCGATAATGCGGCAATATGCATTAGTAATGTTGGGATAGTTATGTTGGATTTATTTCTTATCATGTTCAATTTGTTGTATTGAATTTATAGGGTATACTAGAATAAGAAAAGTACCCCACATTGTTAATATTATGGTTTAATATGCATAAAAATGGTGTTTATCAGTGGTGGTATACAATCAGTATAGTACTCACTTTATTTCTTCTTGTTTGTCTTATTTTTCTTTTTAATCCGTTAAAAATAGAGATCAGGTGGCCACTCAACTATGGGTTCTTTTCTAAGAAAGTAACTCAATTTTAGTTTTTAACTCGAAAGTCACTCAACTATAATTCTAATTTTTCATGTAACATGTTTAAGACCACAAGATTACAAAACATTTTGATCACAAAACTCAAAAATCTTTCCTAATCTTTCTTAAACTTCGTGTCAAATCAAAATCCATGGACTATAGCACACGAAAATTAATAAAATCTGGTTATACCTGCTTTGGGGCTCGTCTGTCCTTGAAAATGGTTGGTTTACTGGTGGGGACCAACTAGCTCCATTGCTTAGTATTCAAGGACGTCCATGAAAAATTACAACCAAAAAAATCTAGAATCCTGAATCACCAAAAATATGGACTAAATACACGAAAATCGGTAAAATTTGGCTATACTTGCTTTGAGGCTCGTTTGACCTTAAAAATAGGTCGGTTTACCCGTGGGGACTAACTGACTTCATTTCTAAGGTCTTAACGTACATCCATGAATAATTTCGGTCAAAAAAAATATGGAATCTCGAATCACCAAAAATTCATGGACTATAGCACACGTAAATTGGTAAAATCTTATTATACCTGCTTTGGGGATCATTTGACCTTGAAAATGGGCAAGTTTGCCCGTGGAGACCAACTGCATCTATTGTTAAGGTCTTAACGGATGTCCATGAAAAAATTTGGTAAAAAAAATTTGAAATCGTGAATCACCAAAAATCCATGGATTATACCACACGAAAATCAATAAAATCTGGTAATACCTGCTTTGGGCTGGTTTGACCTTGAAAATGGGCCGGTTTGCTCGCGGGGACCAACTGACTCCATTGCTAAGATTTTAATGGACGTCCATGAAAAAGTTTGGCAAAAAAAAATCTGGAATCTCAAATCACCAAAATTCAAAGACTATAGCACACGAAAATCGGTAAAATTTGGTTATACCTGCTTTGGGGCACGTTTGACTTTTAAAATGGGACAGTTTTCCCATGGGGACCAACTGACTCCATTGCTTAAGGTCTTAATAGACGTCCATGAAAAACTTCGGCAAAAAAAAATTCAAAATCCCGAATCACCAAAAATCCATGGACTATAGCATATGAAATTCGGTAGAATCTGGTTATACCTGCTTTGGGGATCATTTGACCTTGAAAATAGGCCGATTTTCTTGTGGGGACCAACTAGATGCATTGTTAAAATCTTAACGGACATTCATGAAAAATTTAGGCAAAAAAAAATCCAGAATCCCAAATCACCAAAAATCCATGGACTATAACACACAAAAATCAGTAAAATCTTGGTATACCTTCTTTAGGGCTCGTTTGACCTTGAAAATCGACCGGGTTGCCCTTGGGGAACAATTGAGTCCATTTCTAAGGTCTTAATGGACGTCCATGAATAATATCAGCCAAAAATATTTCAGAATCTCGAATCACCAAAAATCCATGGACTATAGCACATGAAAATTGAAAAATCTGGTTATACCTGCTATGGGGCTCGTTTGACCTTGAAATGGGCCGGTTTGCCCGTGTGGACCAATTGGCTTCATTGTTAAGGACTTAACGGACGTCCATAAAAAAATTGGCGAAAAAAATCCAAAATCCCAAATAACCAAAAATCCATGGACTATAGCACAAAAAAATTGGTAAAATCTGTTTATACCTGATTTGGGGCTCGTTTGACCTTGAAAATGGGCCAGTTTACCCGTGGGGATCAATTAGCTCCATTTCTAAGGTCTTAGCGGACGTCCATGAAAATTTCGACCAAAAAAATCTAAAATCTCGAACAAAAAGAAATACATGTACTATAGCACATGAAAATTGATAAAATCATGTTATGCCTACTTTAGGGATCGTTTGACTTTGAAAATGGATCAATTTTCCTGTGGGGTCAAACTGGCTCCATTTCTAAAGTCTTAACAAACGTCCATGAAAAGTTTCAGCAAAAAAAAATCTGGAATATCGAATCACAAAAAATTCATGGACAATAGCACATGAAAATCGGTAAAATCTGGTTATACCTACTTTGGGGCTTGTTTGACCTTGAAAATGGACCAGTTTGTTCGTGGGGACCAACTTGCTCTATTTCTAAGGTCTTAACGGACGTCTATGAAAAAATTTAGCCAAAAATATCTGAAATCCCGAATCAGTAAAAATCTATGGACTATAGCACACGAAAATGGGTAAAATCTGGTTATACTTGCTTTGGGGCTCGTTTGACCTTGAAAATGGGTCGATTTGATTATGGGGACCAATTGGCTCCATTGCTAAGTTCTTAACGAACATCCATGAAAAATTTCACCCAAAGAAAATCTGGAATCCCGAATCACCAAAAATCCATGAACTATAGCATACAAAAATCGATAAAATTTAGTTATACGTGCTTTGGGGCTTGTTTGACCTTGAAAATTGGCTGATTTTCCCGTGGAAACAATTGGCTCCATTTCAAAGGTCTTAGCGGACGTCCATGAAAAATTTGTGTAAAAAAATATCAGAAATCTCGAATCACCAAAAAACCCTAGACTAACACACGAAAATCAGTAAAATTTGGTTATACCTATATTGGGGCTCGTTTGAGCTTGAAAATGGGCTGATTTGTCGGTGGAGACGATCTGGATCCATTGATGAAATCTTAACATACGTCCATGAAAATATTCGGCCAAAAATAATATAGAATCCCAAATCACAAAAAATCCGTGGACCACAAAAATTAGTAAAATCTGGTAATACCTGCTTTAGGGCTCGTTTGACCTTGAAAATGGATCAGTTTTCCCGTGGAGACAACTGGGTCAATTTCTAAGGCTTAAAATACGTCCATGAAAAATTTTGGCCAAAAAAAATCTGAAATCTCGAATCACCAAAAATCTATGGATTATGGCACACAAAAATCGGTAAAATTTGGTTATACCTTCTTTGGGGCTCGTTTGACCTTTAAAATGGATCGGTTTTCCCGTGGGGACAAATTAACTCCATTGCTAAGGTTTTAACGGACGTCCATGAAAATTTTTGGCCTAAAAATATCTAGAATCCCGAATCACCAAAAATTCATGGACTATAGCGCACGAAAATTGATAAAATTTGGTTATACCTTCTTTGGGATCATTTGACCTTGAAAATAAGCCGATTTTTCCGTCGGAACCAACTGTCTCCATTGGTAAGGTCTTCACGGATGTCCATGAAAAATTTCAACCATAAATATTCCAGAATCCTGAATCACTAAAAATCCATGGACTAGCACACAAAAATTGGTAAAATATGGTTATACCTGCTTTGGGGCTCGTTTTACCTTTAAAATGGGCATGTTTATCCGTGGAGACCAATTAGCTCCATTGCTAAGGTCTTAACGGACGTCCATGAAAATTTTCGACAAAAAAACATCCTGAATCACAAAAATCCATAGATTTATAACACACGAAAATTGGTAAAGTCTGGTTATACCTACATTGGGGCTCGTTTGACCTTGAAAATGAGCCATTTTCCCATGGGAACCAATTGGCTCCATTGCTAAAGTCTAAAGGGACTTTCAAGAAAAATTTTCGCCAAAAAAATTTTAGAATCCCGAATCACAAAATTGCATGACTATGGCACACGAAAATTAGTAAAATCTAGTTATCGTGCTTTGGGGCTCATTTGACCTTGAAAATGGGCCGGTTTTCCCATGGGGACAAATTGGCTCCATTGCTAAGGTCTTAAAAAATGTCATGAAAAATTTCGACCAAAAGAAATTTGGAATTCCGAATCACCAAAAATCCATGGACTATAGCACACAAAAATTGATAAAATCTGGTTATACCTATTTTTGAGCTCGTTTGACCTTGAAAATGGGTCGATTTGCCTGTGGGAACCAACTGGCTCTATTGCTAAGGTCTTAGCGGCGTCCATGAGAACTTTCAGCCAAAAAATTTGGAATCCTAAATCACTAAAAATCCATGGACGGTAGCACAAGAAAATCGGTAAAATATGGTTATACCTGCTTTGTGGCCCGTTTGACCTTGAAAATGGGTCAGTTTGCTTGTGGGGACCAACTGGCTCCATTGCTAAGATCTTAACGGATGTCCATGAAAAATTTCAGCCAAAAAAAATCTGTAATCTTGAATCACCAAGAATCCATGGACTATAGCAAATGAAAATTTGTAAAATCGAGATATGTCTGCTTTGGGGCTCGTTTAACCTTTAAAATGGGTTGGTTTGCCCATGGAGACCAACTGACTCCATTGATAAGGTCTTAACATACGTCCAAAGAAGATTTCTGCGAAAAAAATCAGGAATCTCGAATCACCAAAAAATCATAGACTATAGCATACGAAAATCAATAAAATCTGGTTATACCTGCTTTGGGGCTCGTTTGACCTTAAAAATGGGTCGGTTTGCCTGTGGGAACCAGTTGGCTCCATTACTATGGTCTTGTAACATTTCGAAATCTAGTAGGCTAAAATATGGCTTGACGTTATGGTTAGAGCCTTGAAATGTACCTCCCCGTACCTAAAAATATATATATTCATGTTAGAATGTCAAGGTTCAAACCCCATGGACCAACCATGGGTCCAAGAGGAATGCACCAAAAGCATGCCTAGGCAGTGACCCACGAGGGGTCACTCACACCCCGTAGGTCACCCCACATTTTGTGGGTGAGGGGCCGTAGATGGGGGCTCCAAAAACAAGCTGCAGAAACCTGACGCCAATACGGGTCGTGGGTCTAACCACAGTCCGTAAGTGAGGGGGTCATAAGTGATCCTTGTAAATTATTTTTGGGAATTAGTTAGGGGTACTTTGGAGTTTTCCTTTTTAATTAAATGTTAAGTGATGACATTTTACACTAAATTAAACTAATTATATAAGGTTTTAAGTCCCTAAACTAACTTATCTAGATTGCAATTTCCAAATTCCCAAATCAAAATCCAATTTCCCCAAAATCTTCTCTCTAGAACTCCAAGGAAGAAGATGAAGAATATCAAGCTAGGGTTTGAATAAGGATGTTTTTTCACTCAAATTCGTTGGATTTCTTCACCAAGGTATGTTAGTCCTTCGTCTATGGATAGTTTTCATCCATGGAGTCCCTCCAAAACCCTCAATTTCAAAGCTAGAAATCCCAAATGTTAGGGTTTGACTTCAATCTAATGGATTCCTTTCAAATTCGTTTTTAATGATTGAATTATGTTTTATTATGGATATATTGATGATTTTATATGGTTTTATATTGAATTCCCCAAGAATCCATGAATTCCCCTATTTCTAAATTTGGATCTCAAAGTGTGGGTATTGATTGACGCAAGTAGAATATTATAGAATTATGCATGTAGTAACTGAACTACTTGAATTATGTTATCATTCATGTCTAATGTAGGAATTCTGGATGTACTGATTGAATATGGTCTATGGTCTTTGTAGGGCAAATTATGAGATTTGTGTATATGATTTGAGAACACTTTGAGAGTGAAGTGTCCATGATTATGATGATGTTGTTGTTGTCACGCCCCAGATTCAAGGGCACAACTGGCTCCTAATGCCAACACTCAGGCTCGAGCCGACCCTGCTGAACCATTTGCTACTAGCGCATAGCAACCATAAACAGTCAAGAAAACAAACAAGTATATCTCGGCTTAAAATTAACCCCTCGGCCGGCAAGGCCCCTGTAAACAGATCCATAAAAGAAACAGCTACTCTCAAGAGTTCATATAAAGAAATAGCCAACTAGCACAAAAGTCCTAATTGGGCCGTCGAGGCCACCATGATCTCTATACCGAAACTGAAAGCAGGTATATCAAGACAATGCATCACACAACTAACAAGCTTCAGCAAACCAACAAACTAGGTTAACATGGCCATAACGTAGCTATAAACTCCACACAATAATCTGCAAGCCTCTAAGAGTAGAAAAGATTAGCGGGACAGGGCCCCAGCCTACCCATAAAGATATATACAACAAAAGGTAACAAACCTCCCAACTCTGGCAGTTTCGGAGGAAAGGGGTGAGCCAATCGGATAAAAGTTAATCCTGCTGCTGAGGAGGTCTACTCGGTCATCTGTCAGGACCTGCATGCATGAATGCAGCGCCCCCAAGGCAATGGGGCATCAGTACAAAATAATGTACAGAGTATGAAAGGCAATAGACTATGATGATGTATCTTGATATATTGGAATAATTTGATAAATAAATCAAGGATAAGATAAGTGTACTGACCTACTCTTAAATTTTAACTTATCAAAAATAATAAAACAACAACCTAACCAAGCTCCCATAAGCTCAACAGGTACAAACAACACACAAGACCACCTACTCAGGCCCCCATAAGCCCGAAAGGTGCCAATCAGCCTATATACCCCTATCAGTAGTCCCCTAGCCCCGTAGGAAGTCACATAACCCTCTTAGGCATTAATATAGCCCCGTAGGCAGCACATAGCTCTCTTAGGCATCAACATAGCTTATAGACAACTCATAGCTCTCTTAGGCAATAACATGGCCCTGTAAGAAGCACATAGCCTTCTTAGGCGTCAATATAGCCCTATAGGCAACTCATAGCCCTTCTAGGCATCAATATGGCCCCATAGGCAACTCATATCCCTTTTAGGCATCCATATTGCCCTATAGGCATAACATAGCCCTTCTAGGCATAAATCACATTCTTGCAGCTAACCACAATAGCCCCAAGGGCAACAATAACAATCCAATCGATAAAAGTGAGCAATTTAGTTATAAGCAACCTATACAAATAGCCTCTGAGTCATGTCCAACATAGGGACGCTACTAACTGAATAAGAATCCCGACAAGGGAAAATTATATCAACTTGAGCATCCAACAATCAACAATCACGGCTACAAGTATATTAAGGATAACAACCCAAATACATTGCTTTTAAGCTTTAAGGAAATATGTCGTAAGTAGGGAATAGCCTTAACATACCTTTTTCGCTAAATTCACGTGGCCTAACGATTTTTACTCATAACTCCCTCGATACTACAACAAGGTAAGACCATAATCAACACACAAAAATAAAATATACCATGAAAATATGATAAAAGATATGTATTTTCGTCGCAAATTTTTGTTTGTTGCTTATAAAAGCTAAAGTCGATGAAAGAATGGTCTTACCTCGATCTTAGGTTCATAATACGCCTCAAAACCTTCAAATATATTCAAACCCTTGCTATCCCAACACTAAAGTGTGATATGCTACGCAATCGATAAAACAAATTATACCACGATGATGAGCCCAACGCGTAAAACAACTTTCGTCAAAGACTTAAGTCGAGAAAATGTATACTTCACTTGATCCTAGAAATAGGTTTCTCTAATTTCTCTGGTTCTTAGCTTAAAAATGAATAAAAAGGTCGTCGAAGAAGATATATGTAACATTCCACCGACCTAGGGGCCTACCTCACGTGCCTGCTTGCGCAGTCTCACAAAAACGCAAATATCCCTCTATTCTGAAGTCGTATGAACAAACGGTTTGATGCATTGTAAACTAGACTTGTATACCTTCGATTCGATAGGTCGTGGGGATCATAACTCTTAATATATTGGGAGAAAACGTCTGAGACATTTGACCCAAATTTCATACAAATCTTTAAAAAGGAATTTATGGTAACTTTCGCCAACTTTTATTTTTCCACTTACCTAACTTCAAAACTGGAGATAAAACACTTGAACACTTAAAATATCACATAACACATCATTATTAATTTATTACCCACCCTCTTAGTCTTTCCACGAATATACGAGTCAATTTATACGTTTTGAAAAGGCGGGGTGTTACAGTTGTGTTGATTGAAAGGCCATTCTCATGAAAACACAATGAATATAATATGAAAGGTTTTCTCACAATATGATGATTCTAAGATTGAAATTTTATTCTCTCCTATTGAATCTATGAGCTATCTTATGAATTATGTCGGATTGAGTGTCAAGGCACTCTTTTATAAATATGAATTTAAGTCAAGACTTAATATGTACTCCATGGGAATTATGCTTAGCACCGAGTGGATATTGAATATGAGATAAAGGCTCTCCCGTTAAGTAAGGTCGGGTTTTTAGAAGTAATCTCATGAGATGGAAGCTCCCCCGTTAAGCAAGGTTGGGGTTTCTAGTAACAATCTCATTATCCTATAAACTATGTGCCCCCATAGGTTATTTAGCTAGTGGATCCACATAAAAGCTAACAAGTCATGGTCTCACCTTAGGCAAGTTGAACAACCCTTTTCGGTGTGGGCAACACTGGATTCCATGTTTAGCTCACATGGTCTATGTCGGTTAAGGCTTATTCCCACTATGAAAAGAATATGAACAAGAACATGAATTATGAATGATGGTTACCCAATAAGCTTTACTTAGCTTGGGTAGTATTATCGGATCATATTCATGCATTGGACAAGTATGCTTTGTGGGTACAAATGGTATGGTTCTCTTATGATGTAAGTATTTATATAATGAATATGTTATGACTTATGCTTCTCTATTATCTTCAAAACGATGCTTTAAACTTGTAAATGATATATATTTAACTAAAATGTCCTTTTTAGCATGTTTTTATGATTTTGTGCATGACTATCATACTTAGTTCATTTTTGTACTAACCCATATTTTCCTACATTTTCCCCAAAGGTAGGGTCCACTTCTTAATGCAGTTATCCTTTGGTTCAAGCTTGGATTCGACTATTCTCCTTGCTTGTGGTGAGTCCTCATGATTCGTGGACGGGAGTTCACTTTGAGTTTCATTTCTTATTGTTTTCACTTTTGGACTATGTTGTATGGGCTATTCCCTTTTTCATTGGAACTATTGTAATAGATGGCTAATTGAGACAAGTCTAGACTTCCGCTTTGCTTATATGAAACTTTTGGAATTAAATGTGTTTTTACTCTTATTGTTCTAATACTTTATGTTATGGTATGCTAAGTGGCTTACATAGGGTCTTTCGGGGTTTTATATGCCTTGTTATGTCTAGGGGTACCCTTGGGTCGTGACGAACTTGGTGTTGGTATCAAAAGCACACGCAAGTGCACGTGGTCACTCAAGTAGTATAATGACTCTTTCGAGCCGGATTATCGAATCCAAGGGACTTCAAATCACAGACAACAACTTTGTTATGTCTAAAATAAATCTACTTATGTGACAAACAATTGTAGAAATTCGATTATAATTACTAAGTTGAACAATCTCAAAAATTAAGTACTACAATTAAACAGTTCCAAACAAGAGAATTTCACAATATGGGAAAGTAATCTAGGGTTGCAGCATAAACCGATTTTTGGCATAATGTTAATTTATCCTAGCATTCGACAGAATACCCTCATTATGGATTTGCAAGGTTCATTTTATGATCATGATCTCCCAACCTCTAATCGCCTACCACCATTGACAGTCTAACTACATCGTTGAGCGGGGATAGGCATGAACCAATAGCGGAGCATTAAGCTATCTGCTTGCATATTAATCAATCGTGGCATAAAGGTATAAGACTATCCTATATACAAAACACTCTAATTTTACTCTAGAGTAAACACACTTCCCACATTCTTTGGTCTATCCCTCGATTCATCTTCTGAGTTCAAGAGCAGACAACAAGTGTATTTTAATGTTGATCATGCATTAAAATAGTTAAATAAGAATGTAAGCATGAATCACAAGAAAGCCCATCACATGCTAGAAACAAATACTAATATACCATTAATCGTAGCTACAACCCTAGAATAAGGGACTTTAGCTACTCATTGAACAAAAGATCATCAAGTAATGTTTATGGATCATGAAAGAGTTTACCAAAATGAATGAGTAGAAGAAAAGCCCTAGAAAGGGTTAACCAAATCGCCCAAATCGCTACTCTTTCATCTTTCTAAAACTGAATATCCAATGAAATAACATACTTAAACTTTTTATAGTTTAAAATAAAACACGTGGCCAATTTCTGATGTCCAGGTCCGCGATGAGGACCTGTTCCCTCGCCTATAGTTGCACACAGATGAACCCTCTCCACGAAACGTTTCTATCGCGCACTCCTCTGTTAAGTGGAATTCCATTTCTGTATACACGTATTGGCTCCGCGACGCGGAGATGCTCCCTCATTGTGTATTTTCTAGCTTCTTGGCCCTTTTTCTCTGCAACTTCGTCTTCTATTTTCTGACCTCTGACCAGATGCCCTATTTTGGCTCGTTCTTCTGTGCTTTTCACCCAGAAACATCTAATCATATTGGTTAGAAGAAGCGACATCAGAAGACCCTCAAAACTTAATTCCGACTACAAAAAATGCTCTTAACTTAGCTATATATATGGGATAAATTGGTTATTATGTGCATAAATACGCCCAAGATCACTTGATATCAGAGCAAAAAAATTAGAATGATTCTCGAATGATGTCTCATAAGCCAAGTCTAGTAAAGTCTTATTCATGAGTGTGAAACGCCCCACATTGATGAGTAAGAGGCTATAAGATGTTTAGGAATTTTCACTTCTTTCATTACTCTTAAGTCGTGCCTTAGAGTTTAGCTTTATAAAGTCACTCTTCTAATCCTTCTCTTGTGTCTTCAAGATATGAATACACGAAGGGCTAACGCTATAAGGGTGGAAGATAAGAATGTGAATCAAGGAGCTCCTCCTCAAGGTAACCAAGCTCCGATTGATCCTGTGGTTGAGAATGTGACCCAGACGGAGTTTAGATCTACTATCCAAATGTTGACATAAGCCATAACGACTCAAGCTCAAGTTGTGACAACTCAAGTCCAAGCCATGACGGCCTAGGCCAATAGAGATGTTGGGCCTCATGTGAACCCTAATATGAATTCTAAGGCTTCTAGATTGAGGGATTTTTCAAGAATGAACCCTCCCGAGTTTCTTGGCTCCAAAGTGGAAGAGGATTCCCAAAGGTTTATCGATGAGAAGGCGGAGCTAGCCGCCTACCAACTAAAAGGTGTGGCTCAAGTTTAGTATGAACAGTGGAAGGGTGAGAGACCCATATGAGCAGGCCCGATATGATGGGAATCGTTTAAATCAAAGTTTCTTGATATATTCTTTCCCCTAGGGTTGAGGGAACTAAAGATGCAAGAGTTCATAAACCTTCGACAATGGGGTATGAGTGTGAAAAAGTATGCTCTTAAGTTCACCCAACTATCCAAATATGCTCCAACCATAGTGGCAGATGTGAGGGCCAAGATGAATAAATTTGTGATAGGAGTATTCGACTTAGTATCAATGAATGTCGTTCGGCAATGCTTATCCCAAGTATGAATATTTCACGTCTCATAGTGCATGCCCAACAAATTGAGGAGTTAAAGCTCAAAATAATGAATAGGGAGGGGAAAAGAGCAAGGACCGGTGAAGGGAATTTCTCCAATGCTAGTTCCGATGGACAAGAGAGACAAAGGATTAAACAAAGGTTTTCCAACCAAGGTTTCTCTAGTGCTTCCATGATGGTCAACAAGGATAGGGTGCCTAACCCTAAACCTCAAGGAGGTAGTAAACCAAATTACGCAAAATGTGGGAAGAATCATGATGTCAAGAGCCTAGCTAATCCTGATGTTTGTTATGGGTTCGGTAAGAGTGCTCATCAATTGAAAAATTGCCCAACACTTATGGCCAAGGGGAGAGAAGGCAACCAAGCTCTTCTAAGCGATTCAGACTCTAATGCCCAAAAGGAAGATCGTTTTTATGCTCTTTGATCCCGAGATGACCAAGAGAGCTCCCCGGATGTGGTGACCGGTATGTTAAAAGTATTTTCTATTAATGTATATGCCTTGTTAGATCCCGGTGACACTTTGTCCTTTGTTACACCGTTTGTGTGCATGAAGTTTGAAATATTCCCCGAAGTGTTAGTAGAACCTTTTTTGGTTTCTACCCAGGTTGGTGATTTCGTGGTGGTTAGGAAAGTTTATAAAAGTTGTCCCATTTCCTTGTCCCATTTCCTTACTTTAGTGGATTTGGTGGAGTTTGACATGTTAGATTTTGATGTGATTTTGGGTATGGATTGGTTGCATGCGTGTTATGCCTCTATAGATTGTAGGACTCGGGTGGTTAAATTCCAATTTCCAAATATGTTTATCGTAGAGTGGAAGGGGGGAAATTCTATCCTTAGAGGTCATATTGTTTCTTGCGTTAAAGCTAAGAAAATGATCTCCAAATGGTGTATTTACCATCTTGTTAGGGTAAAGGATGTGGAGTCCGAAACCCCTTCTCTAGAGTCGGTTCCGGTACTAAATGAGTTCCCAAAAGTTTTCCCCGATGGTATGCCCGATATTCCTCCCGAGCGGGAAATAGATTTTGGCATTGATGTTTTATCAAATACGCAACCTATCTTCTTTCCTCCCTATAGAATGGCATCGATAGGGTTAAAAGAGTTGAAAGAGCAACTAAGGGATTTATTAGATGAGGGCTTCATCCAACCAAGTATCTCTCCATGGGGTGCTCTGGTGTTGTTTGTTAGAAATAAGGATGGGTCGTTTAGAATGTGCATTGATTATTGTCAATTGAACAAAGTGACCATTAAGAATAAATATCCATTTTTAAGAATTGATGATTTGTTTGATCAACTTCAAGGGGCTAGCTATTTCTCCAACATTGATCATTATCACCAATTAAGGGTGAGAGGGGTTGATATTCCCAAGACGGCCTTTAGGATCCGGTATAGTCAGTACGAATTTGTGGTTATGTCATTTGGGTTGACAAATACCCCGGCGGCATTTATGGATTTGATGAATAAGGTGTTTAGACAATACCTTGATATGTTTGTGGTTGTTTTTATCGATGATATTTTGATCTATTCAAGGAATGAGAATTAACATATGAACCATTTGAGAATTGTGTTGCAAGTTCTTAAGGACCAACAACTTTTTTCCAAGTTTAGCAAGTGTGAATTTTGGTTAAGGTCTGTAGCTTTCCTTGGTCATATTGTATCAAACAAGGGTATTGAGGTAGATACTAAGAAGACGGATGCGGTCAAGAGTTGGCCTAGACCTCTAACTCCTTCCGACATTAGAAGCTTTTTGGGTTTGGCCGATTACTATAGGAGGTTTGTTGAGGGGTTTTCCTCCATTGCTTCTCTGTTGACGGCTTTGACTCAAAAGAAAGCTAAGTTTGAGTGGTCGGAGGCTTGTGAGAAAAGTTTCCAAGAGTTGAAGGATAAACTTACTTCTGCTCCGGTGTTGACCTTACCAGAGGGTACAAATGGTTTTGTTGTATATTGTGACGCCTCTAGAGTTGGGTTGGGATGTGTCCTCATGCAAAATGGTAGAGTGATTTCCTATGCTTCAAGGCAACTCAAGTACATGAGAAGAATTATCCGACCCATGATCTTGAATTAGCGACGGTAGTATTTGCCTTGAAAATATGGAGACATTACTTGTATGGAGTCCATGTGGATGATTTCACCGATCACAAGAGTCTTCAATATGTGTTTAGTCAAAAAGACTTGAATATCCGGCAAAGAAGGTGGTTAGAACATTTGAATGATTATGACATGAGTGTCCTTTACCACCCTGGCAAAGCTAATGTTGTAGTGGGTGCACTTAGTAGATTATCCATGGGTAGTGTGGCTCATATAGAAGATGAAAAGAAAGAGTTGGTCTGTGATATGCATAGGTTGGCTCAGCTAGATGTTCAGCTAATGGATTCAACCAAGGGTGGAGTCATGGTTCATAATGGGCCTGAATCATCCTTTGTGATGGAAGTGGTGGCTAAGCAAAGCCTTGATCCTATATTGGCTGAATTGAAAGAGTCGGTACTCAAGAAGTCTGTGGAGGCTTTCTCCCAAGGAGGAGATGGGGTACTTAGGTACCAAGGTCGATTATATGTTCCGAATGTTGATGGGTTAAGGGAGCAAATCTTAGAGGAGGCTCATAGTTATTGGTATTCTATTCTTCCGAGAGCCACCAAGATGTACGGTGATCTACGGAAAGTCTATTGGTGGAATGGTATGAAGAGAGATAATGCGGGATTTGTAGCCAAATGTCCTAATTGTCAACAAGTTAAGGTTGAGAGCCAAAGGCCGGGAGGCTTGTCGCAAAATATTCCTATTCCCACTTGGAAGTGGGAAGATGTGAACATGGACTTTATTGTGGTTTGCCTCGCACTCGAAGGCAAAATGATTCTATTTGGGTCATTATTGATAAGATGACAAAATCAGCCCACTTTATTTCCATCAAAGCTTCTTATTCGACGGAAGACTATGCTAAGTTGTACATAAGAGAGATAGTGAAGTTACATGGAGTTCCTTTGTTTATTATTTCAGATTGACTCAATTTACTTCACACTTTTAGAAGTCATTCCAAAAAGGGCTTGGTAATAAAGTTAAGCTTAGCATGACTTTTCACCCTCAAACGTATGGTTAAGCGGATTGCACCATTCAAACTTTAGAGGATATGTTGAGGGCGTGTGTTATAGATTTCAAGGGTAATTATGATGACCACTTGTTATTAATAGAGTTTTCCTACTACAATAGTTACCACTCAAGTATCGGTATGGCTCCTTTTGAAGCCTTGTATGGTTGGAGATGTAGGTCTTTGGTTGGTTTGTTTGAGGTAGGTGATATTGCTCTTATTGGTCCCGAATCGATTTATGAAGCTATTGAGAAAGTTCGGGTCATTAGAGAGAGGTTGAGAACAGCCCAAAGTCGGCAAAAGTCTTATGCCAATGTGAGAAGAAGGGACCTAGAATTTGAAGTTAATGATTGGGTATATTTTAAAATCTCACCCATGAAGGGTGTGATGAGGTTTGACAAGAAAGGAAAACTTAGTCCCCGGTATGTGGGCCCATATCAAATTTTGAAGCGTATTAGGAAAGTTGCCTACGAGTTGGATTTGCCAAATGAGTTGGCCCGGTTCACACGATATTTCATGTTTCTATGCTTAAAAAGTGTATTGGAGATCTGGTGTCCATTGTTCCCCTAGAAGGGTTGGGAGTTGATGAAAGCCTTTCATATGAAAAAGTTTCGGTAGAAATCCTAGACCGACAAGTAAAGAGATTGAGGAATAATGAAATAGCTTCTGTTAAGGTATTATGGAGGAATCATCTAGTTGAGAGTGCTACTTGGGAGGCCGAGGTCGATATGAAGTCACGATATCCTTATCTTTTTCCTTCTACTCCTATTCAAGCTTGAGGTAATTAGTTCCTCTTGAGTTCTACTGTTTTGGAAGTCATGTGTGTTGTATGAGCTTTTCCATGATTTCCTTATGTTATGCATGTTCTTGATGAAATTCATGTTTAGTAAGAAAGTTGAGTTTTCATTATTTATGTTCCTCATATTGTTGTGCATTTAATATGAGTTGCCTATTTGACTTTATGAGATGAATTGATGAACATGCTTTAGGATGCTTTTGAGAGAAATTGCATATTGGCTCCATGATGTTGTGTGAGCATGATTTTTGTTGGAGAAGGTAGTTCCTCCTACAAATATGGGAAATGTTGAATTTCATGCATATTGGGTTATTAGATGTAGTTTCTACCTTCCTTGTATTGCATTGATTATGTTTTAAATGGAGTGGAGGTTTCCTCCTTGAATTGTGCATTATTTTGATGTTTCATGCATAATGGGCTGCTAGTTTTGAGTCTTCAATTCTATAAGGTGTCTAGATCATCATTCGAGGATAAATGTTCCCGAAGGGGGAGATAATGTAACATTCCGGAAACTAGTAGGCAAAACTAGGGCTTGACGTTATGGTTAGAGCCTTGAAATGTACCTCCCCGTACCTAAAAATATATGTTTTCGTGTTAGAACGTCAAGGTTCAAACCCCAAGGACTAACCATGGGTCCAAGAGGAATGCACCAAAAGCATGCTTGGGCAATAACACACGAGGGGTCACTCATGCCCCGTAGGTCCCCTCACGTTTTGTGGGTGAGGGGTGTCAACCCACACCTTGCAAGTACAGGTCGTGGGTCCAACCACGGTTCGTAGGTGAGGGGATCGTGGGTGATCTCTGGAAACTGTTTTTGGGAATTAGTTAGGGGGTACTCTTGGGTTTTCCTTTTTAATTAAATGTTAAGTGACGACATTTTACACTAAATTAAACTAACTATATAAGGCTTTAAGTCCCTAAACTAGCTCATCTAGATCAAAATTTCCAAATTTCCAAATTCCCAAATTAAAATCCAATTTCCCTAAAATCTTTTCTCTAGAACTCCAAGGGAGAAGAAGAAGAAGATCAAGCTAGGGTTTGAAGAAGGAGGTTTTTTCACTCAAATTCATTGGATTTCTTCACCAAGGTATGGTAGTCCTTCATCTATGGATATTTTTCATCCATGGAGTCCCTCCAAAACCCTCAATTTCAAAGCTAGAAACCCCAAAAGTTATGGTTTGACTTCAATCTCGTGGATTCCTTTCACATTCATTTTTAATGATTGAATTATGTTTTATTATGGATATATTGATGATTTTATATGGTTTTATGTTGAATTCCCCAAGAATCCATGAATTCCTTTATTTTCTCAATTTGGATCTCAAAGTGTGGGTATTGATTGATGCAAGTAGAATATTATAGAATTATGCATGTAGTAATTGAACTACTTGAATTAGGTTATCATCCATGTCTAATGTAATAATTCTAGATGTGTTGATTGAATATGATCTATGGTCCTTGAAGGGGAAATTATGAGATTTGTTTATATGTTTTAAGAACACTTTGAGAGTGAAATGTCCATGATTATGATGATGTTGTTGTGTTGATTGAAATGTCATTCTCATGAAAACACAATGAATATAATGTGAAAGGTTTTCTCACAATATGACGATTCTAAGGTTGAAAGATGAATATGGGCATGTTTGCCCGTATGGACCAACTGGCTCCACTACTAAGGTTTTAACGGACGTCCATGAAAAATTTTGACAATTTTTTTTTTAAAATCCGGATCACAAAAAATTCATGGACTAACGAAAATTGACAAAAGCGAGGTTTACCTGCTTTGGGGCTTGTTTGAACTTGAAAATGGGCCCGTTTGCCCGGGGGGACCAACTGGCTCAATTACTAAGGTCTTAACGAACGTTCACGAAAAATTTAGGCAAAAAGAAATATGGAATTCTGGATTACCAAAAATCCATGGACTGTAGTGTTGACATCCTTTTAGAGGGCGCAACGTCGTGGTGACTCACCAAAAAATAGTAATTCAATTTTTTTAAAAATAAAAGATTTTTTAAAAGGGTAAAGAGGTAAAAGGGAAAAGGGGGTCGCCACCTAATTTTTGGAAAACTAGGAAACCAATCAACAAATTAATTTAAAATAAATGTCTACGAAACCAATTGATCCTAGGTAAGGGGTTCAAGTTATTCCGAAGGGAAGGTGTTAGACATCCTTCGAAATCTACAAATGTAGTTCCCGACTGAGTTCATTTTTTCAAATTGAGGAGGAGATAAAATAATGTACAAGTATAATAAACATGCAATAAATATACACAAGCAATATGATAAAACAATAATATAGGAATCAGCCTAAATTTGCCTATCGTCAATAATATACAATAATTAATAAGAGTATAATTCGAACCTAATTCAAATAGCTTTAATGGGAAGCACCTCCGGGTACCTGTAAAGACACTTGGTAAAAGTGTTAGTAATAAATTAACATGAATAAAAATAAATGAATCAAAGAATAACTTAAAAATAAAAACCCGTCTTATTAACATGGAATGCCTTGGAAATCGCCGGTAATTTCTTCATCGGCCAATTTTAACATATAAAAACTACAAACATAAACTAAATTTCCGTCTTTTAAAATGGGAAGGCCTCCAAAACCAACGGTAATTTCTTCATCGGCCAAGTTTTTCACAAATGTTTTAACTTTATTTTAAGACTTAAGTTTTGAGTTCAGTAAGAAGTAAAGTTGAAGTTCTTTTCTTGAAAGAAGTATATGGGGGCTATGTATTCCCAAAGAGATTTAAAAATGTTTTTATATTTAAATAAGAATGAAAACTGAGATTTCTAAAGAGCCTTCAGGCTAGTTTTCAGAAAAGAGTAATAGCTTTTAAATGAAGCAAAAAGGGAAACTAAGATTTCCAAGATAGCCTTTGAGCTAAGTTATTGAGCACTGATCTCAAATCACAGAAGAAGTATGTTTTTTTAAAAAATAAGAGCTAATATATTTTGGGAGTAGTATTGAGCACCGATATGGGGGAGAGTTCAGATAACTCACATCTCCCATAAACCATGTAGCCACCATGGGTAGAAAAGAGTCATACTTTTTAAATGATCCCTTTTCACATTACACTAGTGGATCCACTTAGTAGTTTAAGTCCTATACCTTTGGTCGGGTATAGGATGCGCTGGAAGCGTGAGGTAGATCAATGTATCATCACTATAGCTCTTATGTGATGGTTGTCGGTTAGAGAAACTCCACAAAAGTTATTGTATTCTTATATATACAGTTATTTGTATTTTTACATACATTTCAGAGTTATGTTGTATCCTTGCATACACACAAAGTTGACAACATGTTTTTAAACAGTTTGTTTCTTTATATTGCACTTATTTTAAATTGTTTTATATTGAAATGAGTTTAGTCAGGTTGAGTTGAGTTGAGCCAGGTAAGTTCTTCAGTTTCTTTCAGATTCTCCTCAAGCCTATATTGTTTTAGCATTCCAACTCGCATACTCATACATTCAATGTACTGATGCCAGTTGGCCTGCATCGTCTTATGATGCAGACACATGTAACTAGGATCGGCATTTCAGCGCATCGTTGATCCAATGAGCAGTTCAGAGTCAGTCGGTGAGCCTCCTTGCATTCCGGAGGACTCTTTTATTCGCTTTTTAGTTTAGTTCATTAGGATGCTGTGGGGTTTGTCCCAACATCCATCTCAGTTGTTTTTGAGGTTTCATAAACAGTTAGTAGTCCAATAGTCTTTGCATTAACATTCTTATGTTAAAGACTTGGGTTGCCACTTTTGGCCAAGTTGAATGTTTAATCTTTAAAACATTCTCAGTTATTTTATTATTCAGTTCAGTTAAGTTCATTGATCATTATATATATGAATATTGTCTTCCGCTGAGTTAAGTAAGCCAGGCCTAGGGTTCGCTTGGGGCCAGTAATGGTCTTCGAGTGCCAACCACGCCCAGAGTATATGCTCGGGGCGTGACAAATTCTAAGATATTTCCTATGGTATCTAGAAGCATACCTAACTCATCCTGAGCTAGGAGTTATGGTCGTTTCAGTGATGTGATTTTCAAGCACTTTTTTTTTCTAAATCCTTTACATGACCTTGGGAAAGAATACATATAGCATCATCATGATCCATACCATTTTTTTTAGTAGTTAGGGTCACTTAACAAAAATTAGACGATTTTTGAATTTTTCGTAGTTGTTTGTCAATAGATTTTTTGCTAATATAATTTTCGATCACTTCTTTTTTCTAATTTTTTTACAAGACTCTCTATAATGACCCAGTAGATCCACACACTTTTTGTTTTAAAAAATGGAAAATTTTCAAAGTGTCAATATTTTGACATTTAATAGGATCCGTTAGCCATATTTTCAATATTTATCTAAAATGTAAATGTTTTAGTTTGTTATGTATCTTATTTATGTATTTTTTTATTTGTTTGATTTGCAAGAATACAGTTATTTAATAACAGAAATGAGAAAATCAAGGGAGATAATATTTTTTAAAAAGGAACATAAGAAATCTCCTTTCTCATTTGATTGGATCAACTTTCTTTTTATTATGTTTTCATCGTAATTGTATACCAATAATTTTTATATTTTATGTGCTCACTTTACCATTCAAATTAAAAATGATATTTTACTTTCATAGTGAAAACTACAAATTGTATCACAGTGATCAAAATTGTATAACAAGACTACCACATATATTTTTCTTTTATTCGTATTACAAAAATATTACTGATTGTATCCCAATATAATCTAATTATTACATATGAATATAATTTATGAAAGGATACAAGATTCTTGAAAAAAATAGCATACATGGTGAAAATAATACAATCTGTTGAGGAATGATACAATATTCTAAAAACAAAACAAATTGACTATGAAGAAATAGATATACAAGATTCTGGGGAAAAAATAGTTGCATAGTGGAAATAATAGAATCTATTGAAGAAGGATACAATATTCAAAAAAAATAAAAATACGAATTGGCTGTGAAAAAAATAGGATACATCTATGCTTAAGAAATACAAATCCATTTGATATACCTATTTGAATGACTACAAACTAAAAAAGAAATATAATGTTCTTAATAAAAATATAAATGTTTAGTAAAAGAAAAACAATTGCCAAACAAAAATTAATATTAATACAATTCAGCATTCTTCTCCGACTCTCTCTTTTTTCTTCTTCTTCTTCGTCTGCTATGTTCTTTTTTTCCGATTTTTTTCACCAAACCCAACTTCAAATCCATATTCACTCGTGCATATATTAGTAACCCTATAAGCAAAATTTAAAATTATTAAATATGAATGTATAAAAAATCAAACAATATATGAATGCTAATGTAGATTAATACAATCTATTAAATCTCAAATATGAGAACAAAATCACAGAAAAAATGAACAATGGTGTTTAAAAGACGAAAAATCTAAAATACATAAAAGAGGGGAATCTCACTAAAATACTTGGTAAATATGAAAACAATCGAACAATATTGTTTAAAGACGAATAATTCAAAATACAAAATACTTGGTGAATATGAAAACAAAATTACAAGAAATCTCACAAAATGCTTGTTGACTTCGAATTTACCTTTATCAATGGGTGAAAAAACTTTTGAATTAATTGTGAAATTTCTTGAACAAAGTGTATGAAATTGGAAGAGTTGATTTTCTTGAATAAGGAAATGAGATAATAATGATGAAAAAAAAGGAAGAGAGAGAAATGAGCGATTCGGGGTAAAACCTAGACAAAGGGATAAGTGGGTAATGATGATAATTTTGTTTACCGGATAATAGAGTAAAAAAACAGGTTTAATTTGCGCATGATTTTATTTTCTAAAATATTAAACTATTTTTAATAATTATTTTAAAATATAAATATTTTTAATAACTATGTTAGAAATAGTGACTAATTTGTCAATTTCCCTAAAAATAATCAATCCAAATCAAACTCGGTGCCTCTCCCATTTTTTTTTCATTATTTGCGTACAAAGCGCAGCCACGCAACAGGGAATGGTGGAAAAATAATATGGGCCAGATAATAATGGAATTATTGAGAAATTATGCAATATTGGCAAGGTGATTCATTCGTTGTTGCTCCACCTGTACTTCCTACCCTTTCCATACAATTAGTTTCTCCACCGGCAGCGTCTGTCAGACTGTCACGATGAGTTCTTCCGTGGCATCGTTCACGGCCAATCATCATATTATGCTGCTTTCCTGCGCCGATGCGGTTCGGCTTTCAGGAGCGAATAGCTCCGGCGGACGGAGAGTTAAGTTAAGACTAACTCCTCCTCGAGCAGCTCTGGTGGAGGCGAGGCCTCAGCAAGTACCAGCAATTAGAGATGTAGCCGGGAACAGTAATGTTACTGGGCAAACCCTTCAAGTTGGTCCATCTAGCAGAGATCGAGCCGACGATATGCAATCTGAAGCCAGAGCTATGACACGTGCTGCGGATGCTTCTGTTTATAGCCCTGATTTGTTATCCAACAAGTATGGCTCTCGCCCAATTAAGGTAAATCACTAAATAACGAACTTAAATTGATTTCGCTTCAGACTAGAAATTTAGATGCAAGTCCAATTTGTTTGATTGCTTCGTAGGTACTGAGAAGAGCTCTTCAAATATTCAATGGACTTGGTTCATTCGCCCTAAAAGTATGGCTTGACCAGTTGAACGGGGAGCTTGATCGGAAAATGAGATTGCGTGCCATTGAACTTAGGCAGACTTTCACCAGATTGGGGCCTACATTTGTTAAAATTGGTCAGGGTTTATCCACTAGGCCTGATTTATGCCCACCCGAGTACCTTGAGGAGCTCTCGGAGCTGCAGGTATTTTCTCCCTGCCTGCTTCTTTCCTGTATAGTGAATGCGTGTCCTAATATTTTCCTTGTGGAATTTCCGTGAATTTCCATTACAAACATAATTTTGGCTTAGTTAGTATAGTTCACTGTGTGCTGGGAAATGAGTGAGCTAGGTTGGATTTGGGTGGGTTATGAATGGGCTGAGCAAAAATGGGTTAAATAAAACCAACAGGCCCATATTTAATGCGAGCTGAAAACTGGTAGATTGATGGAAAGAATCAAACCACATATTCTTGTAATATTTCGCAAAAACCATTTCATGCATTAGAATCCATGTTTTTCTATTTGACCGTTTTCTGCATCTTTTGTGATGCTTTGCAACATCGATTCTTCCTGGATTGTTTTTGGTTCCTTTTTGCTTCTTTTTCTCTTGTTTAGGGTCTAATTCCCTCAAGACACTCCTACGTATCAAAACATATGAATATTACAATCTATAGAGTTAACACTAATAAGACACGATAATAAAAATACTAAATGTGAGGCAAAGAATGTATGCATTTTTGCCCAAACATCAGTATACCGAGGAAATGATCAAAATGGTCCTTCATGTATAGGGATTGGATTATGTTGATCCTTAATGTATATCACTTGATAGAAATAGTCCTTAATGTATGTAAAATGGGTATCATTTTGGTCCTAAGCCCTAAATTTAACTTTTCTCTGTCAAAAACTAACGTCAATTTCTCAAGCTCATCCCTGTCTTCTCCTTGATTGCTGCCTCCCTTTCTACTTCTCTCTTAACTGCCATCTTAAATAGATTCTTTTTAAAAAACTTCTCTTTTCATTTTTGAACTATCTTTTGTGTAGTGTTCATTGATTCTTAAAATAGATGAAAATTTATTTTTTCCACCTATTTGTAAAAGTTCATATCTATCGAAAATTATTTGACTCCTTGTAGACGTCTAACAACCAACAGTTACCTCAATGAGCATGAATAAAGATTAAGTCTTCTACAAGCCCCTCCTATCACAATGAGTATTGAATTTTTCTAAAGGAAGATGAAGAGTTGACGAGTGAAAAAAATTGCAAAAATTCTCCATTATTTGTTACTGTTAATTTGTAATCTCTTTTGAATGAATTAGATGATTTTTGGATTGGATGAACTAATTGGTTAATTCAATGAAACATGAAATTAATAGGTGAGCTTTTTTTTTGCCCTTTCACCTAGTCCAAATGAATTTTCAGTTTCAGTTGACCCAGAAGCTAGAAATTACTTAAAAGAAGGAGAAAAAAAATGTTTTTTTTAGGCTGCAAAAGTTATGGGTGAGTTGGAATAAGCATCAATATATGAGGTGGACTAGAATTCACAATATGATAGAACATCTACGGAAGAACCAGAGAAGGGGCGGGCAGGAGAAGAGAGAGATGAGTTTGGGAGGGAGACGTCAATTTTTTAACAGGGAAAAGTTAAAGTTAGGGCTTAGGACCAAAATGATACCCATTTTACATACATTAAGGACTATTTCTATCAAGTGATATATATTAAGGATCAACATAATCCAACCCGTATACATGAAGGATCATTTTGATCATTTTCTCTCGGTATACTACTTGTATACGGCCAAGTTGGCCTTGTTATTATCAATGGAATCTTTTATTTGATTGAAAAGCAAATGAAAGGTGGAAATATACTAGGCTAATCACTATTTATCGCTTACCTTACTTTTTTCTTTGTATCTCGGGTTCATTGACTTTCTACTGAAAACCTTGAGATATAACTTGTTATCAGCTTATAATGTTTCTAACTGAAATACAACCTTGGATTGCCCAAATAAACTTGACCTTTTTAACTACTGAGCAGGATGCTTTGCCAACATTTCCAGATGCACAAGCATTTTCATGCATTGAGAGAGAGTTGGGTCGTCCGCTTGAAACTGTCTACTCATCTATATCTCCATCACCTATTGCTGCAGCCAGTCTTGGTCAAGTTTATAAAGCTCAACTTAAGTACTCGGGCCAGGTCGTTGCTGTGAAGGTGCAACGGCCAGGTATTGAAGAAGCAATAGGATTAGACTTCTACCTAATAAGGGGAGTAGGCATCCTGATTAATAAATATGTTGACATAATTTCAAGTGACATTGTTGCTCTTATTGATGAATTTGCTCGCAGAGTTTATCAAGAGCTCAACTATGTACAGGTTAGTTTTTGAAACACTCTTAGATAATTCTTTAAATGGATGCATATTGGATGATTTAACTTTATATATCTGGAGTTAAGGTAGTGTTGAAGAGAAGAGCTGCTGAGTTGATAAACTTCTACAACATTCCTCTGGGTTTGAATGTTAATTTTGACAGGTTAATGCAGGAAGGGCAGAATGCAAGGAGATTTAAAAAGTTGTACGCTGACAAAGAAGATGTTCTTGTTCCCGATATTTTTTGGGACTACACAAGTGGGAAGGTATTAACAATGGAGTGGGTTGAAGGTGTCAAGTTGAACGAGCAAGAAGCTATTGAGAGGCAAGGGCTAAAGGTTTTGGATCTGGTAAATACGGGCATCCAATGCAGTCTCAGACAGCTGCTTGAGTATGGTTATTTTCATGCTGATCCTCATCCTGGGAACCTTTTGGCAACACCTGAGGGGAAGCTTGCTTTTCTTGATTTTGGGATGATGAGTGAAACTCCTGAAGAAGCAAGATTTGCTATTATTGGTCATGTTGTTCACATGGTCAATCGGGATTATGAAGCGATGGCTCGTGACTACTATGCTTTAGACTTTTTATCTCCCAATGTGGATGTTTCTCCAATTGTACCAGCACTGCGAGACTTCTTCGATGATGCACTTAATTCAACAGTAAGCGAGCTTAACTTCAAAACACTTGTAGATGGTCTGGGTGCTGTGTTATATCAATATCCCTTTAATGGTGAGTTGCTAGTCTTGCAATCAAATGTATGCTGATCAATATTTGAAATGCTTAATGGATAAACTTTAACAAGATATTGTTGCAAATAATAAGTAAGTCAATTGTTTGTATCATGCCTGACATTGCTGCTTTGGCTGTTTGAAATTCATGCAGTTCCGGCTTATTACGCATTGATTTTGAGATCTCTCACTGTTTTAGAAGGTTTAGCATTATATGCTGATCCTAAGTTTAAAGTGCTGGCTGCTTCATATCCATATTTTGCTAAAAGGCTTCTTACAGATCCTAATCCATATCTGAGAGATGCTCTCATTGAGTTACTTTTCAAGGATGGGAAATTCAGGCAGGCTTCACTTTTCCCTTTTTGGCTCCTTAACTAAACTTAGTTCATTCTTCTGATGCGCTGCTAACAACGTGAAGCTCTTACTCTTGGTTATTACAGGTGGAGTAGACTTGAAAACTTGCTTGTCCAGGGAAAGAAAGACAGGGACTTTTCTGCAAAAGATGCGTTGCAACCTGTCCTGAAGTTGTTGTTGGGTCCAGATGGTAAAGAATTAAGGGATTTGGTTATCAAAGAGGCAATCCGTGTCAGTGAAGCTATTATTCTGGGTTCAGCTATTGAATCATTTAATTCTGTTCCTGGTCCCATGAGGACTTTTGTTTTCAATGGAAATGCAAGTGGTCCCTTTACAATAAGTGCTGCTGAGCAACAGAGCTTAATGGAACTTAGGGCACAGGTGATCAAGATATGGGGACTATTGCAATCCTCAGAGAATTTTGATCCGAATCTTTTGCAACCAATTTTGCAGGTTAGAAGCACTCTCTTTCCATGTAATGTAATTTTGATAGTTTGATTCAAGTGGTTCATGTAAGGATGGAATGGGGCGGTTCAAGGCGGGGTGGGTTGAGCTTAACCTGCAAATTCTTTAATCCGTCCCCCCGCATAACAACTTTTTTCATTTTCAACCCACCCCGCCCCGCATAGACCCGCCCTGCATGAACCCGCCCCGCATAATTCTTTTAATATTTTCTTTTTCTAGTTAAGTTTGATACTAAAAATAAAATTCATACAAATAAATTCGTTTTTTTCATTATGGTGTATTAATTTATTGGATAATTACTTAAAAATTTATTTTTTGGAGGTTAATTAAGAAACATGTAAGAAATTGTATTATTTTTTATTGAACCATTTTCATATTCTATCTTGAATATTTTAGTAGTTTTAAAGAAATTAACTTAATATATAATGTTTTATCACGAATCACATATACCCGCAACCCGACCCGCATTAGTTTTTAAAAAATCCACTTCAACCCGCCCCACACAACCTTAAAACCACCCCGCCCCGCCCCATTGCCATCCCTACGTTCATGTGTTCTTAGCTGAATGATGCAAAGATGGTTTCACACATATAAATGATATATGTGTGTGAATCTTTTGTTTTGAAATGCACTTGCCCATTGTTCTTCATTTAGTGTGGGAGGGTGGGAAAAGGCTTTGTTGGTAAAGCATGATGCTTACTAGTGTTATATACCATAGTAATTGCATTGGTGTGTTATTCAGCATTTGATGTTTTCGCCATATTCAAGCTTCTAAGTTGGTGTTCGGTTCAGAACACTGAAAACTGTTTTTTTTTTTTCAAGTTGCAAAATTTCACCAAAAATGTGTTCCAACCGAACTCCATTGAAGAAGGGTTTTGTATTTCTGAAGATAAGAGTTTGTCCTTGCTGCTAATTGTTAAACCATACTTGAGCAGGTACTTCAAGAACCAGAAGCACGCAGTATTGGAGGGCGTGTAGTTGGTGGAATATCTCAACGTCTTGCAGCGCGCTTACTGCAACAAGTTCTTCGTGCACCTGAAACAACTGCTGCTGCATAATTGTTTGTCTTGAACTTTAATATAATGTAACTGTCCATAAACATACTTTAGCCTGTCAAAGGAAGGTCATATAGAATATAAATCACATCAGATGCAACAATCAATAATCCAAGGCAATTGGCTTTTAATTTCCTAAGTTGGGTTATATAAAATTTAAATGTGCTCGAGTTGCAGATCGGCAAGGAAGATGTCTAGCACTCAGACTAACTTATAGAAAAATCTCATACATTTGGGGCTTAATTACATTCACTCTCGGAAGTTTCCCAATTACAAAAGTCTTGGGATTTTTCATTGTTCTTGGATACATTCTTTGGTTGGTTGTCTAATACATTACTTTTTTTTTAACCCTCCATAGGAGCTCCCACCCTTTTTTGCTCCCTTGGTGACTCGAACTCTCAACCTTTGGGTTGGAAGTGAGGGGTAGCAACTCCCTCTTGTCTGAGAGGTGGGAGAGATATATCTTAAAGGGATAAGTATGTATCTAAGAGGGGATTTTTGTATTTTTTTAAAATGACAGGAAATTTTAGAGATTATGATATTTTAAGTTATGTATTTATGTAATTTTTATCAGATTTTTGTAATTATATAGACGAGACAAATGAAAAGTGACAGAGCTAGATAATAAAAAGAAAAAAAAAGAAAGAAAAAAAGAAGCGAAATAGGTTACTTGCCAAAAATTAATTTTAATCTCTCCTCGAAGCTATGAAAATGCAAAGAGAAAATATGAAGAGTGCTACATTATAAATTCATGTATGAAATATAGATATATAGCAAGAGAACTCTATATAGCTATTGCAAAGAATAAAACCACAATTTCAAAAGCTTGTTAACAAAAGATAATTAAGCCTGCGTTTTTTCTAGGACTCCTTCAAAAAATATTGTCAACCAAATTAGAGGAAAAAAATAATTTGATCATTTTTGTATATTTGGGTTTTGAAAATAAAATCCTTTATTGATTACCTTACAAGTTAGCCTAAAATGAGGAAAATAAGCTTCATATCATAAATCAATTAAGTAGTAGGTATGGTTTTTAGGGCTGGGCATTCGGTATTTCGGTTCGGTTTCGGTTTTTTTTTTTCGGTTTTCGGTTCTTGTACAACGTGTACCGAACACCGAACCGAAATAATTGGGTTCGGTTCGGTTTTTGTTAATTCGGTTTTTTGTTATGGGCCTGCTTAGTGGGCTTTTTAAAATTTTGTAATTTTTTTGTTTATTTTATTTATGTTTATTTCTTTTTGCTTATTTTACTCTGTTTTTCAAATTATTGTATGATTCAAAATAATAAATTGTCGTTAACTTTGAAATTTAGCCTTGTTATAACATTGAAATTTACCGGTCGTTGTTGTGCTACGGCTGCCAGCTGCCCTGCTGCGTGCTGCTGGTCACCGGAACGGTCGACGCTGCTATAGTCTGTAGACGACTAGACGTGGGAAGTGGGAACGGTAATTTTTGCCTTTTGGGAAGTGGGTTTGTAAAGTTGAAAAGTTTGAAAAGACAAACTTTTGTTTTTAATTTTAAATTATAATATTTATTTTTAATATTAATAATTAATATAATATTAATATATATTATAATTTAATATATTTCGATAAACCGAAATACCGAATTACACAAAAATTACATACCGAAAACCGAACCGAAATACCGAAAAATACAAAACCATATACCGAATACCGAACCGAAAACCGAAATACCGAAACCGAATTACCAAAATAATTCGGTTCGATTCAGTTTTTCAGTTTTTCGGTTTTTCGGTGTTTATGCCCACCCCTAATGGTTTTAATAACTCGAGTTTAATTTATTCGTAAATCTTTTTTCGGACACATTTTTTTTTTAAATTAAAGGGTTTATTTCCATAACAAAATAGGAAGGCATGACCCAAAGATAACTGATTTTGATGAAAAATAAGCAGATGAAGGTGAGATTCATAAAGATATAAAAGGACTCTTTGGAGATCTAAAAGGGATCAAAGCTCAATTTTTGTAGGGAGGAATTGCGGGCGACAGAGTAAGTAGAAGACGGCCATGACTAAAGAAGACTGTATGGAGAAAGACGAAATGGATTCGCTGTTTGAGGGAATGGTTCTCTTCAATCCGAGTGCAGATGTCGGACATCATGCCCAACTATCCACCATAGCTGATGCGGATGCGGATGCATCCGCTTCTTCCCCATCGCAGGTACCTAATGAACCCCTTGATGAGAACCTTTTCTCGGATCTCACTCTCATGACTCCCTCTCAATCCCTACTGCTTGATGAAGAAGAAGATGAAACTCAATCTCCATCTGATCTGGCGTTGGTATCTCGGCAAAATTCCAGTAGGAGAAGAAAAAAAGCTGGATTAAGGATAGGATATGGCAGAGATAGAGATTATGCTGACCATCTGCCACAATCGTCCCATACCCACCTCAACTCTCCCTCTGACATAAGCTCCGTTCTTGCTGCTATTCAAGATAAAGAAGCAAACCAAGAACAAAAATTTGAACAGGAAGCTGAGGAGTCGAGGGATGAAGAAAAGAACATCTCTTCTATCACCACAGCCAAAGAGCAGGATTCCTCAACAGAAAAGCTTAACAATGGCACTGACTCTCTCAACTACCCTAATAAAAAGCTTAATTTGTCCTCGGCTAATCCTATTTCATCTACACTTGATGACGACGAATACATGGATGCTGGTCATCTAAATGTTAAAGCAAACCCAGTGGAGTTGAAATTCGATCAAATCAGAGCCACCATTGCAGACAAGCTTAAGTTGGCCCAGGAGGCGGTAATCTCCGTCTCTGCACTGCGGAAAGAATCTATCCGAAGGAGAAGAGAAGCTGTCGAAGAATTCAATGGGGCATCTACCCACCATAGGGACTTGGAGAAGAAGCTGGATGAAGCTTGTGAAGCAGAGGATTTTGAGACCGCTGAAAGGGTCAGTGAGAATCTTGCTTCCGCGGAGAAGGAAAAGGAACAGTCGGTCATTCTCCTCAGAGATGCCGAGACATACTGTGATGTCATTGACACTAAGATGCAGGACGTTCTTGTGTCCCTTATTCAAGCTGAGGAGGAATGTGTTTATTTGCTACGAAGATTTTCAGAGGTGAGATATTGAATTGTATGCAGATTATAGATTGCTAAGGATGATGAACCTCTTTTGTTTTCCTCTCCTGGTGGTATAATCCTCTGTCTAAAAATGCTTGTGGAAATTTGTTTTAGCCAACATTTATATGAGCAATTTAGAGTTTTGCAATTAGTAATTCAACTACTCTTTAATCTCAGGCAAGTCCGGGATGGGCTTTTATAATCCTCTTTATCTTGTCTGCTTTATTTGGGTTTACTCCATTCCTTAAATCTCACATTTTATTCCTACACAGCAGTACAAATCTCTTGTAAAATTCATAGGATCTTTGGCAAACACGAAATCTAATGCAAGTCTAACAGCAACAATCAAGCCTCAATCTGAACTAATCAGTACCATCTATATGGATATCTTCTCTTTAAATTTGTTCTTTTCTGAGCTGAATCAATAAGAGTTTGAAGAGATTATAGGCCTTCTTAGACTTCCATTCATATAATTTTGGGGAACTTTCACATATAGCCACTCAAAAATAGCCTAATTACTCTCCATAGCTATAGTTTGATAATTACAATTCGTAGCTACATGTTATAGGGAGGAGAGAGGCGAGCGAGACTGGGAGAGAGAGGAGAGAGGCGAGTAAGAGAGGGCAAAGAGTTGGAGAGAGGTGAATTGTATATGTATATTGGTTAGATAATTGTATATTATACGAATGTATTTGTATATATGACAAGCGAGATTGGGAGAGGGAGGAGAGAGGTGAGCGAGAGGGCAGAGAGTGGGAGAGAGGTGAATTGTATATGTATATTGGTTAAATAACTATATATTATACATATGCATTTGTATATATGGCAGCGAGATTGGGAGAGAGAGGAGAGAGGCGAGCGAGATTTGGAGAGGGAGGAGAGAGGCGAGCGAGAGAGGGCAGAGAGTGGGAGAGAGGTGAATTGTATATGTATATCGGTTAGATAATTGTATATTATACATATGTATTTGTATATTCTGGCGAATTATACATATACAAACATGGTCAGCCCATGTAAATAATGTATAATGTTAGTCGCAAGTGATAATTATAGCAAACTATAGCTATGATTAGTAATTAAGTAGTATAACTTTACATAACCGCATAATGTTCCCTATAATTTTAGGGTTTTCTCCTTTCTAATCTCACATTTGTGACCGCTATGTCGCATATATGCATTATGGCTTCTTCTTCTTTTTTCCTTTTAATAAGGAAAAAGGGATGTCCTAACCGACTGAACCAACAATATTTAATGTTATTATTATATATTTGATGGGAATTCCTTTGTATATATTTAGAGTTTCGCTATGGTTCAGGAAAATGGGAGTGAGGGAACTCGTGCCTCCCAGAGGTTGCCAATTTGGTGGAATTGCATGGCATAGGATTTTTCCGAAAGATTGTTTCTTCTTTTTTTTGTGCTGCTTGAATTTGGATATTTAGGTGAATTTACATGTATCTCTGTTTAAACTGCTCAAACCGTTGCCTTGGTAGCAAAGTATTTCAGCTTCCCTTTCTGAACAAGTGATATATTTTAGCTTCTTCCATAAAGGGACTCCTTTGATCTAATTCTAGATTCCTTATCTGTGACGTGTTGTAATCCTCTTGATAAATACGGCATGTGTCATAATTAATTCAATCTTGTAAAGGCTTCTCCTCCACTCCGTAAAATCTAGATTTCGAAATCTCCTTTCACCCAAAAGGGCCTCATCTAAGGTTAATCTGTAAGACTTTATCCCTCAAAATCGGTTGCACACATTTTCTCTCTATCACCGAGATAAAAATTATGTTTGCTTGTTGATATTAGAAGTGGCCAATCAAGATGAGATCTAAGTGCCGGTTTGGATTAACTTATTTTTAGCTGTTTTTGACTTCTAAGTAGTTTTTTAGTTTTAGAGATGTTTGGAAAGGTTATAATGTGCTTTTAACCACCCACTTTTAGGCCAAAAAAGTTTAAAATAAGTCAAAAAGTCAAAAGTAAGATACCGTCTACTTATGACTTTTAACTTTTGACTTATAAGTTACTTTTTATAATCCCATCCAAACATGCCTTTCCATTTAAAGGATCATGAAGCAGAATATCTTGTACACCTAAGTAAGAGGATGCTTTTGGCTTCTAAGTTCCTTTTCTATTAAAGGAAAATACCAAAAAAATGTTTTTAAGCACTTACTTTTAGGCCAAAAAAGTATAAAAATAAGCTAAAATCGAAAAGTTGGATATTCCCAACTTATTGTCTTTTAGCTTTTAGCTTATAAGTTACTTTTAGAAGCCAATCCATCCAAACACCCCCTAAGTTATCATAGTGTTCATTACTTCAGAAGTGGAGCCAAGTGGAGGAAGTTAAGGAGAACTTGAGTATGATGATCCGAGATCATGTAGGACAGAAACGTGTAAACTGTCTATTCTAGCTAAGGTAATGCTACTTACCGGCAGCCAGAATCTGATACAATAAAGACCAATTATATTTCTTCAGATGGACATGGACTTGCTAGTTAACATTCCGGCAGAATATATTTATGTGTTTCCGTCACTTCTCAAGTTGCGCATATAAATGCATTGTGTAAAATAGTTATTCCACTTGAATTTTTCAATTACTGTTCTTCTCGAGAAGGAAAACAGAAAACCTTTTCAACTACTGTATATCACATAAGTTTTACTGAATACTGGAACACATATTGCTGTTGGAAGTATTTCTTGTGTGTAAAGTATTTTCTGCTGATTTAGGTCAGGTTATTTGAAAATTTTAACTTGATTTTTTCCAGGAAGCTGCAAGTAATGCAGATTCAATCCTGATGGATGCAGAAACAATATCTTCAAAAGATGGTGCTGAGTGGCTTTCATCAGTTGAAGCCATAGAAGTCAGCAAATTTGAATTAGAAATTCAATCCCAACTAGTTCACGGAGCTAAATCTGTTTTGAATGAATCAATTGATCACTCAGTGGAGGATGATCGGAGGGAAATAGATGTTCTTTGCAAGAGAAAAGAAGTATTGGCAGAGGAACTGAGGGAACTGCTTGCCTTTGTGAAAGAGAAGGAAGCAGAAATAGCAGAAAATGATGGTCTCATTCAAAAAGTTGAGCATAGGATTGATGGGGTTGTCTCATGCTTTAAGGAGGTTCAAGAAAGTATATATAATAATTATGATAAATTGCAGTCACACCTTTCTGAGCTGATGGCTGAGAATGATGTTTTACTGAAAAGAAAGAAAGATATTGATAGTTACCTTTCTCAGCAAGAATCAAGAGGAGAAAAGATTAAGAATCTTTCCAGGATTTCTGCAGATGAAGCAAACATGTATGAAGAAGTTGTTGGTCTTAGAAAGAGTCTGGCTGTGTTCATCTCGAAATCCAAGGCCTATAGACTGAACCTTGCCAAAAGTGAAGAAAGGATTTCAGAGGAGGTGCAAATTCTCAAGCAGGATTTTTTTGCTGCAAGAGCTTCACTTCAGGTCAGTTCTGCTTTTAGTATCTCTATTCAGGTTCTCCCAGAAGAGCAATATCTATGTCAAATAAGATACATGCACTCTTTTGCATTCTCACCTTAAAGTGAAAAGTATGTTGCTCGTGATATACTGGGCTTAAAGTACTTACAACAATAGTTACTCAAGACCGAGCTACTTTTTTTTTTTTTTATGAAGTAGTTTCATTGATGACATTAAGAAGATGCAAGTAGAGCACAAAAGAGAACACAAAAAAAGACCTGAGTTAGGTCCATTGCATGGGAGGCTATTGTAAGACCAGGGAGCTGACAAAGTTCATAAAATTGTTGGGGAATTTACAGGCAACAGATTGTGCCAACTAAAAAGACTCATTAAGCACCTAGCCTTATAGAGTGATTATTGTGGATACACCATCAAACATCTTCTGTTCCTTTCTGTCCACAAACACCAAAAGACGCTAGCAGGGATCATTCTCCGGATTTTCCTGATGGCTGTATTCGTTTTCCATGTGCTCCAGTTTCCAAAAGCCTCCTTAATACTCTCAGGCTGGACCTAGCTGAGTCCAAACAAAGAAGAACATGTTCCGCTCTGTAGCCACTCCCCAATGTAGAAATAAATGGCTCTAGGTTTCTGTATTTTTTTTATTATTTATTTTCTTATGAAGTAATTGTCATTAAGAACAAAGGCATTAAAGAGATGCATAATTACAAAAATAGGCACAGAGTTAGTGCTAGAACAAAAACCCAAAAACAAAAATCTATGCTAGAATCATGGAGCTAACAAAGGCCAAAAAATTGTCAACATTGTTTATAGGTTAAAGAAAGTGCCAACTGAGCATACTAGCCAGGCATCTGGCCTTAAGAGTGTGGTTTGGAGTTGAGACACCATCAAAGCATCTTCGATTTCTTTCATCCCAGACGCACCAAAAAATTACTGTTGGGATCATCTCCAGATCATTTTGATGGTTTTATCAACTCTCCAAAAAATCCAACTGACACAAGCTTCCTTGATGTTTAGTGACATAACCCAATGTAAACCAAAAATTGAGTAAAAGAAGTTACAAAGGTCAGTTGTGAGGGCAATGCAAAACTAGATGGCTGACATTTTCAGAACTTTGGTGGCACAAATAGAATCTATTTACCTGGGTTATGCCTCTTTTCTTGAGGTTGTCCTGAGTAAGGCAGACACCGTTAAGTGCTATCCAGCCAGGAGAAGCAGGAAACTTTAAGGGGTATCCTAATCTACCGCACATGCTTCCGTGGCCAATCCTCTAGAACACCATTTTGGGAGCGCATATGATCATATCCAGCTTTAATTGTGTATTTCCCTTCTTAACAGTTTCCCCATCAGATTAGAGGTGAATCTAGGATTTCTAGAACATGGATGCACCACTAAAATATAAGGAAATAATGTATAAGAGGGACTTGATCCTCAGGGGTTGTTTGGTAGGGTATATAAGAATAATGTTATGTTGTTGATCTCCCTTACATGAATCCAAATTGATTCTCGGTGATTGACACACCCCTCCTCACCCTCGTCTCCACAACCCTCTCCCAAACTTTCATAGTGTTGCTAAGCAACTTGATACCCTTATAATTGTTGCAACTCTCTGAATATCATCCTTGTTTTCATAGAACGGGATCATTGTACTCCAGCTTCATTCTTTGGGCATTTTTGGCGTCCTAAAAATAGCATAAACAACTCAGTTAGCCACTCCATACTTGTTGTGTCCACGCTCTTCCAAAATTCCACTGGAAACTCGTGGGTAAGTCTTTTTGTTTGTAAATAATAAATTTTCAGCATTAGTATTAAGAAGAATGGTATGTTGTGCATGGGACTTAATTGGTGACCATCAAGTATTGCATGTGAAATATTTGAGCTTCTTGGGATTTAATTGGTGACCATGAAATCACCAAATATTTCCTTGCACTCATTTAGATGCTACTGTGTGTAGCAACACTGCACAGGACTTGTATTATTTTGGCAATAGTTGAAGGTTGTGAGCATGATTATTGCCTTTCAGTTTAATAAAGGTCATTGTTTTTCATTTATTTTATGGGCAGTGCTTGGATAGTCTTTAGCATTTCTTCATTTTCTATTGCAGTAATATTACTCTGCATCTCCACTTGCAGGTGTTATCTTCAACTAAGTCAAGCATCCAGCAGGAAGTTGAATCCTGTAAGCAGCGCCTTCTTTTCATTGACAGGAGACTTCCGGAGTTGGAGGCAGAGAAGAAGGTTGCTGCTGCTACAAGAAATTTTAAAGAAGCAGCACGATTATCTGCAGAAGCTAAGGCCTTGTGCATTGAAAAGGAAGAAATACAGAGGAAAATGGACAGTACTGAGTCAGAGCTTAAGAAGCTTGAGGAAGAAATATGCCACACGATTGATAGGATGCAAGAAACTGAAGTGCAGATTTCATCGAAGGAAAAAGAGTTGGCTATGGCTAGATTCCGGAGGCTAATTCTAATTGCTAGAGAGGCTAGAGCTGAGAGATCAGCTGCTTTGGAGTTGGGTGATCATGAAGAAGCTGAATCTTTAATGGCAGAGGCTGATGCTGCGGAGGTTGAAGCAAGAAAACTTCAACCAATTTACAATTTCAATGAAGAAGCGATTGAAAATTTACCGGAAGTTTTCATATCAGCTGAGCTTGTATCCACGCTTGGTAACAAGCAATTGGCTGAGTTGGCTGCTTCTGCAATATAGCGGCATCATGAATTATATGCTAACTTAACTAATGAAAGACTTTTGGCTTGGGTTTTACTGGCAGCTTTTCCTGACATGAATAAAGCATTTGTGAGGAACTTGTTGGTGATAATGACTTTTCTGAAAAGCACAAAAGACAAAAATGGCCTTCTTGGAGAGGGTGTGGGCGCTAGTGATTATAATTCATAGGGTGTTTAACTCCTTGGCAATAACTTGCTGAGGTGGAGACTACATGGCGTGCAACCAGATATGATGTGAAAGGTAATGTCTTTAGTATATAAAGGTCGAAGAAAGTTAAACAGTAAGTTCACTTTGGGTACACTCTCTGTGTGTTTTTTGAGGCAACAAATCCGTGCAGATCTATGAAAAGTTGGAATTGGTTTGATCTACATTTTTTCGCTTCTTGATAGTATTGTATAATGCCTTAAGATGAACAACCATCATCGCATTTCATGTTGTTTAAGAGAATGGAAAGTGTGAAATTTAAGGCCAAAAAAACAATTGGATAGCATGCTTTTGTACCAATTCTGTAAAATGATTGTAAACCATCGAAAGGGCATATATTATGGGGGACAAACATAGTGGATGAAGTTTTTATAGCCACGGAAATGTTACAAGTGTTGTAGACATAAAGAGTCTGCAAACAATATTTGGTCAGGTGCAGCATTTTCTTTATTAATCTAACTTATGAGTCATTTTATACTTATTTCAAACGTTTCGCTTCATGAGTCATGGATAGGCAGTTTACTCTTCCTTATATGTTGATACTTGGTTCTCAAAAAGCGAAGGAGAAATGTAAGACAAAAGGTGTGCGTGCTACTTCCTCATCTCATTATTTCTTTGTTGATTAGTGTCTAGAGATAGGGGTGGCAACTGGCAATTTCATCCCATATTAATGAAATGAGTCCATTTTGCTCATATTTAATGACTTGGATCACTCATATTTTAATGAGTAACTTTCACATATAGCAAACACAAAATTCATATTTGTATGTTATAGCAAAGTTTGCATAATTGCGCTTCATAGCAAACATAAATATGTATATTTCGTTATACATATACAAAAGAAATTAGTTGTATAATCTGCTTTGGTATACATATACAAAAAGATCAATTGTATAAAGTGAGAGAGGCGAGTGAGTGAGCGAGATTTGGAAGAGTGGTGAGCGAGATCTGGGAGAAGGGAGAGAGGGGAACGAAAATATATGTATATATACAATTTTCATGCATTTTATACATTTGCATTTTTGTATAAAGTGAGAGAGGCGAGTGAGAGAGCGATATCTGGGAGAGGGGAGAGAGGGAACGAAAATATATGTATATATACAATTTTCTCTCGCTTTATACAAACACAAACGCATTTTATACAATTTGCGTTTTTTGTATAAAGTGAGAGAGGCGAGTGAGAGAGCGAGATCTGGGAGAGGGGAGAGAGGGGAACGAAAATATAGTATTTATACAATTTTCTCTCACTTTATACAAACACAAACGCACTTTATACACTTGCATTTGTATAAAAAATGAGAGAGGCGAGGGAGAGAACGAGAGTGGCGAGCGAGATTCACCAGGAGAGGGGTGAAATAGCAACAGTTTGCTATGGAGTACAATTAAATCAAACTATATTTATAGCATTTAATTTGAATTAATAATTTGTTATTATATACAATTTTCCCTATTTTAATTGGTTAAATATGGGCTTTAAGCTATTTTAAGAGTCTCTACAAATATGGTCAAAATGGGTCAAATACAGGTATCAATATTGACCCATAATAGATCACTTGGTTTTCACTTCCACTCAAAATTCTTAATTGTGCTAAAGAATAAAAAAAAAAATTAATTTTCAAACTTAATTGAAAAAACATATTTTTTTTGTTTGGTTGGAAGGGAGGGCGCCTTGGGGAGTGGGGTAAATTTTATTTTATTTTTTGAAAAAACAGATTTATTTTTGTTTTTGGAAAACAAAAAAATATAGGGGTTGGTTGGTGGAAGGTGGGGAGAGGGGGAGGGGG
>NC_064283.1:446705-460476 GCF_019186545.1 Solanum stenotomum
GGGGGTCATGGGGATTTTATTGATTTAATTTGTTTTTAAAAAATTATTTAGGCAAAAATACACGTGTCACTGAGTCATTGGTTACTTTATTTTTTTATTCAAAATTCATTATCTACAAATTATTTTTTGACAAATGTCGTCATTTAATTTGCCACTTTACACGTCATCGCGAGTGTAACCATATACCTCATATATTTTTGTTGATTGGCAAAAGAGTGTCAAAATGACACAGCGAGACCTTACATGAGGTGTCTAAAATGAACATCACCCACTTGAAATGCCTAAGTGAAATTTCGTGCCAAGTTTAAGGGGCCACCGATGGGTTAGCCCCATAAAATCTTAATATTCTCATGCATGTATGTATATCACAAAGAAAAATACATTATACATATTCATGTCATACATATAAACTTTTACCAATAATACACTATATATAAGTTGGATTGGATTGTATAAATCACTTGCATTCATCACATGACCTTGTCAATTATCATGATTTGATTATCTTTTAACTCCTTTTAAAATTGAAATCAATTATATAAATTAGTTAAGCCATCGGGGGGGGGGGTCAAGTGGAGTATTATTTACTTCGACAATACGGAGTTATATCACAACTTCAAATAACAAATACAATATAGTTTGTTTTTTTCATCTTAACGTTCCTCGACAACTTTTCTATCATCTCTCTGATATAAATACGATATTCGTTTACTTTATTTACATCTAGCACCATTTTAAAATTTTAATTTCAATATCTAAGCTTAAAGAGACATCCAAAAGTAGAAGAAAATTTTCAAATTACACATGACAAAGGAATTCCAATTGTTTGAAGAAGAAAAAATTAGATGATAATGGGTCCTAATTACTCAACTGGTTAATGAGGCATTGGGCCAAGGAGAACCCAGCTTTGCATTGGATTGCACATGACCTCCTGGATTGACTTCTTGTATGAACATGACCCATGGGCTCCCTCTTGGGCCTGTTTGACAAGTACACTTCTGATTTAGTTTCATAGTCTGCCCAGATTAACTTAGGCCCATTTTTTTTAGGACTTACTATGGGATTTTAAGTTCACAAATGACCTCTATGACGGTGGTCTTGAATTTTTAGCCCTGTTTAATATTATTTTAAAGAAAAAATACACTCTGCGTCAAAAAAATCACTAGGCATAACATCGTGATATTTCAAAACTGTGAACCTGCTCTTTTGATCACAAGTTCAGCCTTATAAGCAAAAGCTAAAACTTATGTCTTATCGGAATAAATGTTCTTCCCAACAAATTTTTTACTGTTAAGTAGGAGTGTACATGACCGGGTTGATTCAGGTTTTTTAAATATCAAATCAAACAATTTGTGTCGGATTTTAAATCTATAAACCAAACCAAATCAATAAAATTCGGGTTTTTCAACCTCGGGTCTTTTTTGGACTTTCGGATTTTTTCGAGTTTTTTCCGGTAAAGTATTCATACAAACATATAATTTACTTGTACTTCAAATATTTCTTTAGTCCTACCAAAATCAACAATCTAAGGTGTTTCTTAAGAAAATAACACAAAATATGATATGAGCAATGACACTAAAATATCCAACAAAAAAATAATAATAATAATGAAATCGCGTAAAACAAATATTGCAAATTAACAAGTCATAATGAAAATGACCATAATTTAAAAGTACTAAATTGTAATGACCCGAACCCAAAAAGATCATTTTGATAATTTTGAATGGTCATTTAACTATAGTTAATTAATTTGCGGATAATTTATTTATTTTTAATAATAATGGGCCAAGTTTGAAATATTAAAATAGGTTATTAGGAATTATTAATTTTAATATATATAATTAATTTAGAAAAGAAAATAAGAGAAGAAAGAAATTAAGAAGTTCATGCGGAGAACACGAACAGAGAGAACGGTGCCACGTTCAAGTAAGTAAACTTTATTTTTGTAATGGAGTTCAACTCTACCCTTACAATCATTAGTTTCCAATTATTGATTATAGTATTAAATTCAATTGTCATACGAAATTAATTAGAGTAGGTATTGATTTCCTTCATTGATCAACAATTGTTATGATTCATGGAGTTTTGGAGCGTAGTGGATGCAATAAATATTTATTATCATTATATTAGTATAATAGTTATAAGGAATTGAAGGTTGGTAGTTGTGAAGGCATATGATGTTGTTGTATCGTTCTTGGCGGCTTTGAAATTTAGGGGACAAGAAACATTGCTAACATTATTATTATTATTATTATTATTATTATATTCTTTTTGTTTGTTATCAATTTTTTTTTGGGAATTAAGGGAATTGAATTGTTAGGAGTATATATATAATTATTTTCAATACATGCTACGCTACAGTTTCAAGTTAGTTTAGGTCACAAATTTTTTTGAGGAATTACTATATGTTTTTCGTGGTTATGGGTTAAGCATAAGAGGTAAATTGGGGGTTGGAATATAATATAATTGTCTTTTAAGACAAAATGGTGTTGGAATTATTATTTTTTGTATAAAATTAAGTATTGAGTATTTTGTATTACATGAATACCGTTAGAATTGTGATATTGGAGAAGTTGAAGCTTAACCCTAGGCTTGAAACTTAGAACCTATACTAATATGGGTGTTGTTAGTTTCGAAATCTTATTATGTTCATGTACTTGAATAGATTACATTAATTTGGAAGCTCAACGAAAAAGGAAGGCTCAAGTCCCGGAGAGAATTGTTGATTAATTGAGGCAAGTGGATTTCTAAACCCTTGTTAAGTGTATGAAATTCGTGTATTTCCTTGTAATATGTGTTTGGGGGTAATGAGACCTGGTGATGGGTTGACTTGTCCACATTGATTGATTCTAATGATGAAAAAAGGGTAATAAAAGGCGATGTGATTAATTGACTTGATTTATTATGGGTGATTGTGTTCTTTATTGAACCCGTATACTTGTGACAGGTGAGGTGATTACATATCATATTTATATTTGATTGAGATGCATCGTCACTTTTATTGAAATCATATTGTGCACATGCATTGATATGAAATTTAGTATAAGTTGGGGACGTGGAGATCGTCCGTGCTAGGGATGGTGAGATGTTAAGATTATAATTTGGGCATGTGGATATCGTCCGTGCGAAATTTGTTTGATTTATGATAGTGCGTTGAGATCATCCGCACAGACACGTGGAGATCGTCCGTGTCGGTATATGGACTTCATGAGTCCCTCATGGGTCATGAACTCTCGATGTATTTCCGAGGAGTATCATGTATATACAGTTGAGAGAGTACTTGGTATTCTGGGGCATATCATTTCATGGTGTCATAGTGCATTGCAACCCATGACATCCTTCATTCTTGATGATTATGTGTTTTATTGGTGGTTGGAAAGTACTTGATATTTGATTATCTCTATTTGATGAACTTGATCTTGTGTGTTGCTGATATTGTGAGTGCCTTTTTGTGAAAGTTGTGATTGATGAATATTGAGTTTGTTGTTGAGGATAGGTAATTTGTTAAAGTGATTGTTGTTGAGTTGGGTGCTATGTAACTGTGAACTGTTGGGTTGGGCTGGTTTATGCAGGTTGTAGTTGTAGAGGTTCGGTTGGTGTGTAAGGAGTACCCGTATTTTATTCTCTTAGCTTGTGTTTAGAAGTTTACTTGGTGAGTACCGTGTGGTTTGGTACTCACCCCTTGCTTCTACATATTTTGTAGGTTAGTAGCCCGAACCTTTGTGATATTTTCTCTTCTCCTTGTCTGAGGCTTTTTATGGAGATTTATAAGGTAGTTGCTTGTCATTTCAGCAGACCTTCTTACTCTTATTTATGGTCTTGTCCTATTCTAGGAACAATGTCATTTGAGAGTGTTTTTCTTTTGAATCAATTGTAATACTTTAGAGGCTTGTACGCGTGACAACCAGATTTTTGGGGTATTTTTGAGTTTATTATAAAATTTTCGCATTTTATTGTAATGGTTGAGTTTAGCCTGACTTGTCTTGGTGGGATAAGACGAGTGTCATCACGTCCATTTTTGGGTCGTGACATAAATCATGCTAAAATAAGTTTAATAAATATTAGTTACATGACTAAATATTAAAGGAAATTAAAATTAGATTATGTATTTGAATTGTCTAAACCAATATAAAACCAAAGAACAAATATTCAATATTATTGTAATTCTTAGGGTTGAATTGATTTTCTTTTTGCATTAGTATTAATTTGATTTTTGATTTAAGCTTTATTATAGTTACCAACATCTGTGGACTATAATCTTTATTTAACCATTCAGAATTCTAATTTTCAAACTTGAAACAATATATTAAAAGATAAAAACTATGAAAAAGTATAAGAAATATTTAAAAATTATATCAAAGTAAATATTTTTATGTATAAAATACAATTTTAAAATTATATATGTAATGTCTGGTTGGTTTGGTCTCGGGTTAGTTTTTTTTAGTTAAAACCAAACTAACCCAAATATAGTCGGATTTTTTTTTCAATACCAAATCAAGTCAAACCAACCACTAGTCGGATTTTTTTCTTGGTTTGACTTAATTTGCGGTTTAGTTCAATTTTCGGTTATATTTTGTACACCCCTACCATTAAGATTGTGTCTTAAAGATTTTATTAATTGGGCGCGAAAAATTAAGATTGGATACTTTTGGGGACACCATGCTTCATATCCTTCTTTTTTCTGACGTGCACATAATCTATAGAGTTACAATTACTTTCACATATTCAAATGGAGGGATAAGTAATTACCAATTTTTGATTTTAAGTGTTGGATATAAATTGTCTTTGATTAGATTAAGAAATATTTATCTTTTAAAGGGATTTTTTATGCGAAATTAAATTAGTCGGGTTTCAAATAAGATATCGCATTGATCGAATAGGAAACAAAAGTAAAACAAATTGTCTACAACATCAAATTTTGGTTGTACTTCTCTTCTTCCTTTCTTATGCACCGCACTATATACATATTAATTTACATATTTAAAAATAGATTACACATGTGATCATAAAGACCATCATGAATTAAATATATGGACACCGATAATTTGAATTGCATTTATTGATCACTGAGTTGTTTGATAAGATGTTATAATATTGATACGATCGATTGGACATTTTCACCATGGTTGCAACTTGCAACTAAATAAAATTAAGTTTAATTTTTATATACTAATAATGCAATTTATTACATATTATTTTTAGATGAGTGAAGTATTGTTAAATAAGTAGTTTCAACATTCCAATAGCGTTTTCAGGTTGCCAAGGTTTCTTTTATTAATTATTATTATTATTTTGCTTCATTGTAATTTAGGTCATTAATAAGTAATTGAGTATTGTCAGTATTCTATGTGGGAGAGGAAGCAATCTAACCTCCTCCTAATCTCATCTTGTTTGTTTTAGTAATATTATTTAGTTATCGTGTAGTTTCTTATTATATTCTTCAATATTTATTATCATTTGTTGTCACATTTATTTGGTATCTTGCTACATTACTGACTCTTTTATACAACCATGTGTCGGGTGCTATCTTTACGAGAAATTAGACATTTTGTAACAACTATAATCGTCATAAAAGACTGCAAAGTCACCCTTTTAATTTTTATTTCGAAAATAATCTTTGTATTCTACAAAGACAAAAAAAATTTGTCTATATTCAATCTACGCCTTATTTGTGAAACTATATTATGCTTGTTTGTTTCTTTAATTGTATGATGGATTCCACTATTTAGACACGTCGCTTTATCGATGACCTACCTAACTTTTTAGATCATAAAATAGTTAATAAAACAAAATGAAACTGAAAAGTTACTACCTTTATTGGAAAAAATTAACAGAAAACAAAAAAAAAAAGTTACTATCCTTTTTCCACATGATTCACTAGTGTGTCCAATGGGATAATGCCACGTTTAGCCGCAAAATGCCCCTCAACTTTTATTTTACAATCATGAATTTTAATTAAAAAGACAATTAAGACTTTGTTATTAATGTATACACATCGAATTTGCACTATATTTAGCAACTATACAATTATAAAATGAATTATATTGCGTCTTTGTATCTCACTTGCTGAATTGCAAAGATTAAAATCTAAAAATAAACACCAAAAAAATTAAATCTGCTACATTAAGCTTTTGTTATGCGCAACTGAAAAAATAAGTCAAATCATAAAGGTTTATTGTACGTATGTAGTCTTATCCTACATTTCTACAAAGAGTTTGTTTCCACGGCTCGAATCCATGACAACCTCCTGATCACATGATAATAAATATGCTTATATTGTGTCATTGCATCTCACTTGGTGATTACAAAGATTAAAATCTAAAAAAAAAGTCGCTCTCGTTATACGCAACGTCTGAAAAATAGCCCAAACAAAAAATTTATTGTATATACGTAGTCTTGTCTTACATTTCTGCAAAAGAATTATTTTCACGTCTCGAATTAGTGACAGACTGACAGCCACCTGATCACGTAGTAGTAACTTTACTAATTACGCCAAGACTTCCATTCAAAGATTAAAATCTAATAATTAAGAAAATAATTATCATTCTTTGATTAAAAAATACTGCATTTATAAATAAAATTTTAGAATCCAGACAAATGTTACATTAGTAAAAAGATACTCCCTCTGTCCCTAATTACTTGTACACTTTTGAATTGACACACCTATTAATAAAACAATTAATGACATAGTGAGTTTACCATTTTACCCCTATTAATTATGAAGTGGATAAAATGTTCTATATTTTTCAAAGTAATTAGTCATTTAATTGAGGGTATAATAGGTAAAAAAAAATTGTTCTTTCTGGATTTGTCAAATGAACAAGTAACTAGGGACAATTATAAAAAGAAAAGTGGAGAAGTAATTAGGGACGGAGAAGTAGTACACTGTACTACTCAGTTTCTAGCCAATAAAATCTATTTAATTGCAAAGATATGGACCTTAACAAAGAGACATTAATTACAATATTTAATTACAAAGACACGTGAAATGTCATTAACCTTAATCAAAAACTTTAAAGTGTTGGTAATTTTTTCGACGTGGATGCATTTGAAGCCAACATAAACACTTTATTAGTTGTTAAATTAGAATTGGTGGAATTTTTCGTTGTATATATGGTTGAACACATTAAAAATTTAACTAATATTTGCAAAAGTTAAAACAATTCTCTTGTTTTTGACAAATCTTACTTTAGATTGTCATTATATAATACTAAATTAAGATTAAAAAAAGTAACTACGTGTCAAAAAATCAAGCTAACGAGTGTTAATTAAACTATTTGATTATGAGATTAATATATAAAATTTACAAAGTACAAAGTACAAACTACAAGTGCTACTTCAACTATCATTGGCCCCAATTATTTTTCAGAAGCGCATTATAATACTATAGTTAGTGGGCTTAATTAATTATGATATTAATATAAAGTACATATTCTCCTCAAGTATACTTTATATATTGTGTATAAATTAAAAGTAACAAAGGTGTATCTTTAATTATATCTATCATTAAGATCTAAAAACTTAATTAACAATACATAATTAAATAGATGGAAACTAATAAGACGGAGAGAGCTAGGCACCATGCAAAAAGTTGATGAATGCATGGTTGTGTGACTTGTGTCCTATTTTTCACAAACATCTCTATTTCATCGAGCTTACATTTGAATTCATATATATAGCGTTATGTTTTTTTATACGACTTAAAACTTATAATCTAAAAAGATATTTTGCTACATTAGGAGAGTAATATATATTTGATCCAATTTCATCCGGTACTGGACAAAATGGTACCGGAAGGAATTCAAATTCGAATTCAGAAACGAATTTAGAATTTAAAATTTACGTGTTCTTTCAATTAATGGCTTCAATTTATCAATGACTAGGTTTACACTTTAAATATTTATATATATGTTTAGTGATTAAGGTAATATTATTAGGTTCACATAAACCTATAAACGATATTTTACTTCAAAGTTGTCTTTGCCATGCGAGGCATTATTTTATTATATACAGAGGTGAAAGTTAATGGAAGTGAACAAATTGAAGTGTATCTTCCTAATTGATTTAGCTAACTAGCGTTTGATCAAATTTTGAAAATTTATAGTCAAATATTTGTTTGATCATAAAACTTGATTAAAATTTTAAAATCTGATCATCAAATATTTTTAAGTTCTCAGAAACTAGCTCATACGACTTTTGAGTTTTGGGGACTAGCATTTAAAAACTTCAAAAAAAATTCCAAATAAATATATGTCAAACATAACTTCAAAAACTCAATATTTTTATGATAAATATTACTCAATAACTGAGTATAAATGATAATAAATATGTTGCGACAAGTTAAATTATGTTGATAATGTAAAATATTTTTATATCTTGCTTATGTAACTTAAATTCTAAGGATAGCAATGGAGTTTTGAACATATAAACTCAACTCAGGGGCGGCTCTATGCTTTAGAAAATAAGGCCTTTGCCTAATTTGGGGGCCCCAAATTATTGTCAAGAATAAATTATATGTTCAAATTTTTATAGAAAAATTAATTATTTATGATAAAAAAGTATAATTTTTTTTACAAAAATTATTTTATCCACTTTAACATCTTTTGTACTTTGTTAAAAATAAAAATTAATAGTGAAAAGTGTTGAACAAAGTGAATTACAAATTCTTTTTTATTTCTTTTTAAATTTTAATCTCAAGCATTACTATAAGCATATTAAAATGAGGTATATCAAGTCATCAACTTCTTGAGTCAAATTCTATGGTTCTAACTCTTATTTTTGTTTAATATTTATCAACTTATTACTTATAGCATTATGTTAACAATACATATAAATTGTCTCACTTAAAGCATGTTTTTCAATGTTGAGTTGATAAAATCATACCTAAAACTAGTAACTGAAAAAACAATATTAAGTACTAGTAATTTTCATCTAAATAGTGTAATTTTTTTTTTTTTTTAATAAATACATATATGAAGTATATTTATATTTTAGGCCGCGAATTAAAATTTTGCTTTAGGCCCCCAATTACGTTGAGCCGCCCTTGACTCAACTACACTTAGATCTCAAGACCTAGTTCTTAATCATTGGAAATTTTTATGCAACTAATTAATTATTAGACCATATTAATTTTGTCTAATATTAACTAATTAAGGTATAAGTTTCATAAAGGTAAGTAAGAGAATATGATGAAGAAATCATTAATATTAGAAAGTTGATTGAACTCATGTTTTTCCATTGTTAACATGTGACGAAGTCTTCACAAATTACTTCTCCATGAAGAAAGAGTCAAAAGGAAATTAAAACCACTAATTAATTACCAAATATAATGTAAATGCTAGTAATATTTTCAGAATATATTGTTATGGCAAGCATTGATATAATTAATCAATTCACAAATCTTTGACTCGATTTGCTAAATAGTTAGTCAATAATAATTATGCAATAGCAAAAATATTTACGTTATAATTAAGGATCGTTGTTGCTCACATTTAGTATAGTTTGCCTTATGATTGTGTAATTAAACAAAAAAAACAACATAAATATGTGTAATCCCACGCTATAATTAAAGAGTTTGAATCTAGACTTATTTTGACTACAAAAGTTTTTTCTTTATTCACTTTGTCATGTTTTGTTTTACTGGAGTCAACTTGACTAATTTTTAGAGACAAATTTAAGTAGATTAATTCAATATTTTTCATTTTAAATTTAGATGTTTGAGAACTATATAAAAAATACTTTAAGTTGCAATTTTTCTCATATTAATATAATGCAAAAAATATATATTAAAATATTAGTCAAAGTTCACACAGTTTGACTCTCAAAAAATAAAACATGACACATAAAATAAAACGAGTGAGTATAATAAGGACAAAACCAAAATAACTTGTGTAATACCACTTTATAATTAAAGATTTGAATCTAGACTCGTTTTGACCATGCTCTATTGACTTTTATTTGTCATATTTCACTTTACGAAAGTCAAATTGACTGATCTTATGGAGCCAAATTGAATTAGGTTAATTCACAATTTTAAATTCATATATATGTTCAAAAAATATTATAAATTATAATTCCTCTTATATATTAATATAATAAACAATACATTTTACATAAATTATTGGTCAAAGTCCTACATACCGTTTGACTTTCGAAAAAAAAATATTGCAAATAAAATTAATTGATGAAGTAATAAAGACAAAAATAATATATATATATATAACCAATGTAATTCCACGCCATAATTAAAGATTATGAATCTACACTTGTTTTTGACTATAATATAGTAAGGAACTTACCTTCTTTTTTTTTCTCACTTTAATTCCTATAAATAGGCTCAAAATCTTCCTTTCATATACTCCCTCTTCTCCGACAGAAAAAAAAAATTTAACTGTGGCAAAAGAAATAATTTCATCTCCATAAGCATAAGGTATTTTTTTTCTTCATCTAAATTCATATGTAATTTCCATTAATTAACACAAGCCTTGGATATGTTTTGATTAAATCGAAATGGTACAATTGCATGCCACATATATGGATTTTGTTGATTTGGTTACTTTTCTTTTTGTGTAAGTGGTTTTTACAATCGTTGAGTGAAAACCTTAAAGATCGAGATCCAAAACTAAAAAAAAAAAAAAAAAAAGAGTCTAGCCCTTACAACAAGTACTTGTAGAATAATCAATACATATATATAAGTTGGTCTAAACATTTTTTTTTCGAGTTGATTGAAGTTATGGGATTGGCAAGACTCTCATCGATTGAAGATGGAAATGATTTCTCAATTGACTATGCTTCTTGGCTGGTAAGTGTTTTTAATAGTACTTTTTTTTTATTATAAGGTAAAGATGTGAATACTTTTTTGTTTAATTGAATTTGAATTTTGGAACAAATTAATTCAGGTGGAGCATCCTTGTGCATTAGAAAAATTTGAAGAAATGATGAAAATAGCAAAAGGGAAAAAAATAGTAATATTCTTGGATTATGATGGCACTTTGTCTGATATTGTGCCCAACCCTGAAGAAGCTTTCATGACTGACAAGGTACTTATTTAATTAAAATTCTTTCAATTTTAATAATTTACTTGTCTTATTTTTTTGTATTTAATTCTCTCATAAGTGTATTCACATTTCTTATTTAAAAAACAAACAAAAAAAAACCCTTACAACTAGCCAAGTCAAAAGGGATCATCCACTTTTTATAATAATTAAAGTAAATTCAGAATTTTCATAATCTCATATTAATTCTCCACTTTTTGACCATCTTTGTATAATTATAATAGGAAGGTTTTTAACTCTCACCTTAATTATATTCATTTCTAGTCAAACCAATACATTTTAAACTAGGTAAAAGAGGAAGTGTGCATTAGTTAATTAAAATGCATTATATGGAAAGAAAAAAAAAGAGAATGGATATATTTATAGTATTAGGTTTTCATTATTTTTAAATTTCAGAATAACGATAAAGTCTTTTCTATGTAACTTATAAATCATGTGTTTTGATCGTGGAAACACTTGTTATTAATGTTTATGTTAGGTTAAACTTTCTATATCACATTCATTGGGGTGGATCTTCCCTGAACCCCACGTAAAATCAAAATACTTTGTGCACAAGTTACCCTTATGATATTTGCTTGAGATTGATTTATATTAATACGTATATGATTAGTAAGGGTTTATATACCATTTTGTAATTATGGAATTAATTGAGAGTTTAATATAAATTGCAGATGAGAATGGTGCTAGGTGAAGTTGCTAATCGATTTCCTACAGCAATTATCAGTGGACGAAAACGAGAAAGGGTTTGTACATATTTTACTTACTTTAATTAATCATCCATAAAATTAATAATTTAATACGTCTAATTATAATTAGATGTGATTAATCCTACTTACTTTTTCTTTTTTTTTGTGTGTGTGTGTGTGATTTTAGGTACAAGATTTTGTACAATTGAAAAATGTTTATTATGCTGGAAGTCATGGGCTTGATATTGAAGCTCCCTTGGATTCAACAAATTCAAATGAAAAGGTTGGTTTTAAATTTTATGTAATGAAAATTGTAATTGATTATGTGAAACTTCAAGGTTGTTAATTCATTTTTGTTATCGTTGTTTGGGAATTTCAGGATAACAAAGTTGTTTTCTATCAACCTGCAATAGAGTTTTTGCCTGAAAAACAAAAGGTATAATACTTGTTCAAATATTTGACACTATTTTACATCCCCCAAAAGAAGGGAGCTACGTAAATTAAATTTAGAGATAAAAGTCTTTTGTCCTTTCTCGACGTGAAGTAATGGTTGCATTATTCCCTATTTATTGTTTCAATTATTAGATTCTTAATCTGTTGGGGGAGAGAACCAAAGGTATCAAAGGAGTCAATATTGAAGACAACAAATTCTGCATTTCTGTACACTACAGACATGTTCACACCAAGGTATAATTTTTTCCTCCATAAACCTATATTTGCATGTGATTTTTTTTTAATAAATATTAAATTCTGAACTCATAATTTCCGTATTAAAACTTTTACATGTTGAAACAAACCATTAACTATAAACTCTTAAATATTTCAGGACTTTGGTAGTGTTGAGAATATCATTTCTGCTGTCTTAAAAGAACACCCAAACTTTCGTGTATCAACAGGAATAAAGGTAAATCTTTTAAAAAATATTTATGTGACATTTCCTGTTTAATCAAACTTTATGTTAAATTAACAAGAATATACAAAAAATTTTATTTTTTATTTTATCAATATAGGTGTTTGAGATAGGACCAAATATTGTGTGGAACAAAGGTCATGCATTGGAATACTTCTTAGAAAATCTTGGATTTGGAAATTCTGATGATGTTCTCCCAATATACATTGGGGATGATCGAACTGATGAAGATGCTTTCAAGGTAAATTATATTTTCTATTTTGCATAAACGAAAAATCTTAACTTCTACGTGTTATTATTAAGAAAATAAAATTTACGTATTAAAATTTTTTGTAGGTATTGCTGAAAAGAGGACAAGGTTTTCCAATTGTTGTTACTGCTGCTCCAAAAGACACCAAGGCTTTGTACTCTTTACGTGAACCAAAGGAAGTTATGGAGTTTTTGTTAGGTCTAGTGGCTTAATTTGGAACAATAGAATCAAGTTTATTTAGATGTTTTTAATATATTATATAGTTTAGACTAAACTGTTTAGTGATAAAGAGGTCACAATTCAAACATATTACAATTGAATGCGATTTATTATAAATTGTATTTTTAATGCAATTTATAACTCATTATAAGTCGCGATGATAAGTTTAGATTTCCTATATATATATATATATATATGATTTATAAGATGCATTTTGTTGAATTCTATATCTATATATATTTCTATTATTGTCTCCTACCATTTTGGATTATGGGTGTGTTTGATGCGGAGGAAAATGACCTCCCTTTCAAAATTAAGGAAAACATTTTCTAAAACTTTTTTTTTTTCAAAACTATTTCATCCTTTATTTTATTTTTCTTATCCTACCCATACCTTGTACCTGACCCTCTCCATTAAAAAAAAAATAATTAACTTTTTTAAAATTTTAAATATATTTTTATCCCTACCACCAAACCAACACCCCCTCAAACAAAAAAAAAATAATTTTTTAATTATTTTTTTTTCAAATTCTAAGATTTTTTTTACCTCACCCAACCCTACTACCCCTACCTCTGCTCCTACCTCCCTCCCCCTCTCCAAAAAAAAATGCTTTTGAAAAATATTTCAAATTTTATTTTTTTTAATTTTTTAC